>NW_027666346.1:0-197297 GCF_963455335.1 Martes martes
CATCTGCCTTCAGCTCAGGTCCTGATCCCAGGGTCCTGGGATCAAGCCCCATGTCGGGATCCCAGCTCGGTGGGAAGCCTACTTCTCCCTCTCCCATTCCCTCTGCTTGTGTTCCCTCTCTCTCTATGTCTCTGTCAGATAAATAAAAAAATCTTAAAAAAAAAAAAAAAAAGTTTAGTCAGGACCAAAGTTCACTCATTGCGTTTTAGTTATTATGTATCATCAACTTAAGCATTTCAAAATTTTGTTACATTCTTTATAAGTTGGCCATTATTTAAATCAATGTTTTAAATTATTTGAATACTAATTAATTTCCTGAGTCTTAGATTCAAAATACTGATATTCAAAATATGTATTTTTGTATATATAATATATATATACATTTTGTATATATACATTTTGTATATACAATATATCTATATTGTATTGAATATACAATTGAAACTAATATATATTTTAGTTTCAATTGTATCACACAGTGAAACAAATCAAAATAAAGCAACTGAAATTCTCTTAGCAATAAATCATGGATATGAAGATCATTATAAGAGAGAAAAAGTGAGCTCTCTGGGTGGTTCAGTTGGTTGAGGGTCTGACCCTTGGTTTTAGCTCAGGTCACAGTTCCTAGTGGTGAGATCAATCCCTGTGGCAGGCTCCACACACAGTGCAGAGTCTATTTCAAATTCTCTCTCCCTCTCGCCCCAACCCCTGAATGTGCTTTCTTTCTCTAAATAAATAAATAAAAGTCTTTAAGGAGAGGGAGAGAAAGAGAGAAAAGGAAAAGATCTACTCTTTAAATATCGGGAATATAGGGATACATTGATTGTTTATTATCAAGGCTTTGAAGTATATATAAACGAGCATATTAGTTAATTGGATCATCTGTTAAGTCCCAACATTTTTACCCTTAAAGATAAATTATAACATTCAGTGAGAAGAGCAGAAATATTAAAATATCACAAGGATTATCAAATTTACAAAGTGAAACTAATCTCAAAGTCATCAATAGTGAAAAAGATCATTTTAAGGTTACAACAAATAATTTGTGTATTCAATGGTTCATGTAAATCTCTCTATGGAAATACAGGTATATAATTTTGTGTCATATATATATAATATATATATAAAATATATATATATATTTTATTTTTTTAAAAGATTTTATTTATTTATTTGAGGGAGAAAGAGAGAGCACACCTGCACAAATGGGGGAGGGGCAGAGGGGGGGAGAAGCCGACTCCCTGCTGAGCAGGGAGCCTGACATGGGCCTCAATCCCTGCTCACAACCTGAGCCAAAGGCAGATGCTTAACTGACTGAGACACCCAGGCGCCCCTCAATTTTATATTTCCTTTTTTTTTTTAATTTATTTATTTGACAGACAGAGAGCACAAGTAGGCAGAGAGGCAGGCAAAGACAGAGAGGGGGAAGCAGGCTCTCCGCTGAAGCAGAGAGCCTGATGCAGGACTCGATCCCAGGACCCTAGAATCATGACCCGAGCGGAAGACAGGGGCTTTTACCCACTGAGCCACCCAGGCGCCCCTCAATTTTATATTTCTAATACAACAACACACACATAAACTGGTGGAAGTCACCCTTGTCTCAGGAAATACAATTAATGCTTTACTCTGGAATAGCTCCTATATCCCTATATCAGCTTTTCACCGCATTGCATTTGCTGTATTTCCAAGCCACAGCGTTATTTACTACCAATCAACGTGTGAGTACACGATATTATATGAGTGCCATGTGAGAGTTCTCACGGCTGAACTAGTCATTTTCAGCCATCTAGAGAAGCACTATCACTTAGTTAATAGTTAAATTGATTGTCCTGTGACCAGTACTATGTTATGGTTTGCACAGCTGGGGAACCCAAATTTATGGGATCACATAGCTTCCAGAGAGTCTGTACAGAAAAAAATTATTATGGCTTGGCCTAAATGATGAGATCAGCAAGACGGTTATCTGACATTTTTTATATTTGTAGCTTCCCTTTAGGATAGTCATATAGCATTGCAAAAGCTGGTAGGCAGAGTAATATTATATGTGAATGTAAGTTTGGGATTTGAGCTCAAGTTACCAATGTTTTCTTCTTTATAGTATAATCCTTCAGATAAACAATGACATCATTTTGTTCTTGTATGTAAAACAGATATTTACTTGAAGATTGAACTGATTAGAATAAAATTTCTAAGTGCATGTCTGAATCCAGAATAAATAACTTTTGAGATTAAATTGCAATATTTGGTACAAATGCACAAATATTTATGATACTTGAGAATGAAAAGGAAAATTGCTTGTATTATTTACCATAAGCAAACTTTAAAAAAAGAGAAACTACAGAGCCAATGATATTTAACAACTTTATTATATCAAAATATATACTCCATTGATTTCCAAGTAACACTGTAATTCTTATTCCATACAAAGGACACCTTTTTGATTTTCATTCCTATGAACTCCTCCACATAATCTTTGTGTTCCAGATAGGTAGACAGCACAATCGAAATAAAATGGGTAAGTTAACACTATTAAAGAAAATTAGTATGGAAAATACAAGTGATCATTTTTATTATTATTATATAATCACTTAAGAATATTATATGTGAGAATTTAGGAAATAGTTAATTCAGCAAACATGTTTTGCATTCACTATATGTTTAAGTTTTAAAATAATTTTGAGAAGTTAAATAGTGTAGATATTTGTAATGAAACTTTCATTGTGCTAGCCAAAGATGGGTGTGAATAGGCCAAGGATTAAGATAGATTACAAAAAGATAGAAAGATAGAATGATAGAGATTTTTCAGCTTTTAATTATAGAATTAAGACACTGCTAGAGATTCTGATAGCTCTTTAAATGATTACTACCTTCTCTTTCAACCCATAATACTTTTTCCCTCCTGCTTATACTTTATTAAATTGAGAAATAATTGACATATAACATTTTATTTATTTCAGGTGTACACCCAATCATATTGTATATCTGAAACTAATATAATGTTACATGTCAATTATTTCTCAATTTTAAAAAGTATATTTACATATATATATACATATATATGATTGATATATAGTGAAATGACCACAATAAATCTAGATATCATCTGTTCTCATAGGTAGTCACAAAATTCTTTTCCTTATGGTGAGTACTTTTAAGATATACTCTATTATCAACTTTCAAACAGGCAATACAGTATTATTAACTATAGTTACCATGCTGTACATTACATCTCCATGACTTAATTATTTTATAACTGGAAGTTTGTGCCTTTTGACCCCCTTTGCTCATTTTTCCTACCCCCTACCCAATCTTTGAGAGCCACTAATCTGTTCTCTATTCCATGAGCTTGGTTTTTTGTTATTTTCAAAATTCCATATATAAGTGAAATCATACACTATATGTCTTTCTCTGAATTATTTCACTTACCATATGCCTCAAGGACCATCCATTTCACAAATGGCAAGACTGCATTCTGTTTTATGGCAAAGTAGTATTCTAGTGTGTGTGTGTCTGTGTGTGTGTGTTTATATCTTTACTCATTCATCTGTTGAAGGACACTTAGGTTGTTTCCATGTCTTGACTATTGAAAACAATGCTGCAGTGAACATGGTGGCGCATCTATCTTTTCAAATTATTGTTTTTGTTTTCTTCAGATAAATATCCAGAAGTAAAATTGCTGGATCATATGGTAGTTCTATATTTAATTTTTCAAGGAAACATCATACTGTTTTTCATAGTAGTTGCACCAATTAAGATCCCCACCAAAACTTTTTTCCACATCCTCTCCAATATTTGTTATTGTTTTTTGATAATATCCATTCTGACAGATGTGAGGTGAGATCCTGTGGTTTTCATTTGCATTTCCCTGATGATTAGTGACACTGAGCATCTTTTCACCACATGCTGGCAATCTGTATGTCTTCTTTGGAAAAATGCCTAGTCAGATCTGCCCACTTTTTTTTTTAAAGATTTTACTTATTTATTTGACAGGAAGAGATCACAAGTAGGTGCAGAGGCAGGCAAGGAGAGAGGAGGAAGCAGGCTCCCTGCTGAGCAGACAGCCCGATGCAGGGCTCGATCCCAGAACCCTGGGATCATGACCTGAGCCGAAGGCAGAGGCTTTAACCCACTGAGCCACCCAGGTGCCCCAGATCTGCCCACTTTTTTAATCAGATTGCTTGTCTTTTGAATACTCAGTTGTATGAGTTCTTTATATATTTGGATATTAACCCCTTATTAGGTCTATAATTTGCAAATATTTTCTCTCATTTAGTAGGTTGCCTTTTCATTTGGTTGGTGATGTCCTTTCCTGTGTAGAAGCTTTTTAGTTTGACATAATCCCACTTGGTTATTTTCTCTTTTGTTGTCTTTGCTTTGGAATCATATCTAAAAACTCATCATGACCTATATCAAGGAGCTTCATGCCTATGTTTTCTTCTAGGAGTTTTATAGTTTCAGGTCTTACATTCAAGTCCTTAAACCTTTTGAGTTAAGTTTAGTCTATAATGTAAGATAGTAGTCTAGTTTCATTATTTTGCATGTGGTTGCTCAGTTTTCCCAGCACCATTTATTGAAGAGACTGTCTCTCCCCATTGTATATTCTTGCCTTTTTTGTTGTAAATTAATTAACCATATATGTATGGATTTATTTCTGGGCTCTCTCATCTGCTCTGTGGATCTCTGTGTCTTTTTTATGACAATAGCATACTGTTTTGATTATTACAGCTTTGTAATATAGTTGGAAGTCAAGGTGCATGATGCCTCCAGCTTTGTTCTTTCTCAATATTGCTTTGGGTATTCGGAGTCTTTCATGACTCCATACAAATATTAGGATTGTTCTAATCCAATGAAAAATGCTAACGGAGTTTTCTTAGGGATTGTATTGAATCTGCAGATTCCTTTGGGTAGTATGGCCATTTTAAGAATATTCATTCTACCCCTCCATGAATGTCAATTATCTTTTCATTTATTTGTGTCTTCAATTTCTTTCATTAATGTCTTATAGTTCAGTGTAGGGGTCTTTTACCTCCTTGGTTAAATTTATTCCTAGGTATTTTATTCTTTTGATGCAATTGTAAACGGGATTGTTAAATTCTCTTTCTGATAGCTCATTATTCATGTATAGATTTTTGTTTGTTGATTTTGTACCCTGTAACTTTACTGAATTTTTTTTTTCTGTTTGCTGTTTGCTGTTCTAACAGCAAACCTATGATACCTGATTTCATACTAGGCATGACATTGCAACATTAAAAATTGCAAGACAGGGTGCCTGGGTGGCTCAGTGGGTTAAGCCTCTGCCTTCAGCTCAGGTCATGATCTCAGGGCCCTGGAATCGAGTCCCGCATCGGGCTCTCTGCTCGGCAGGGAGCCGGCTTCCTCCTCTCTCTCTCTCTCTGCTAGTCTTTCTGCCTACTTGTGATCTCTGTCTGTTAAATAAAATCTTAAAAAAAAAATTGCAAGACAATTTCAGCTCTTTGTTGATTACAAGGACATGATCAAGATCAAATTTGTGGCATTAGGATGACAATGTGGAACCTACCTTTATATATGCATCTGAGAAAGGATTACTGAGGTTGTAATTAGAAGGAGAATAGGAGAACAAATGAGTCAACTCATATTTTAGCAGAAATGTCTAAAATGTAAACAAAAATCTCAAATATGCAATGATAGTTTATATATAGTATGAAATTTTACTTGAGAAATATTCTTTGTTTGTTAAATGAAAATGCTTGTTTGCCAAAGCTTAGGTCTGGAAGTTTTGCAGGGAAAGAGTACCAATCTCCAATTCCTCCACATTACAGGACAGGCTGATAAGCCTAAAGGAATATGATAAGATTCACTTTGTGATCTTCATAGCACTTTCTTTCTTAGAAAGTATGAGGCTTCATCTTTCTTTAGCTTTAAATCTGTTTAATAGATAGAAGATTGCACTCTAGATATTAGATATGCCAATTTTTATAACTCTTTCTCAAGAAAAATATATTGCCTTAGAAACAGTTATGGTAATAATTTTTAAATATCACTGCTATTGTAATTGGGAATATAAAACAAATATGATTAAAATTTACCAGCAATGACTAAAAAAATCATTTATTTGAGATTACATTTGGAATTTGCTTTCCTCATACTCTGTCCAGGTTCAGATCTCCAGTCTAGTGTAAACAGAAAATCTCAGGATAATGAGGTCTAAAAATTCTATGTAGAAATCAAGAGGCTAGAAACTTCCTGCCTAAATCTCAAAATGACACAGAAGAACATAGTTCTTTAAACACAGATACTAAGGACTACTGGTTTAAAGAATAGGAGTTCTCTTCACATTCCATGTCTTTAAAAACAAAAGACTTTCAAATTATCCAGACCAGGTCACACCTGTGCATTCCAAATTCATATTTCTAACTGTCTACTCAACCTCTCTATTTGAATATCTTATAGATACTTTTAGCATCATCTTTCCTTCCACATACCTGCTCCTCCCCTGGTCTTCTGTATCTCAGGAAATTACATCTGCATATGCTCAGTTCTGAGAACTTGGTTCATTCTTGAGTCTTCTATTTCTCTAACTGAGCTCTACTATTTCTCTAACTGAGCTCTACCCCGAATCAGACCTTGTGTGACCTCCACGTCTATCATTCCTGTGTGAGCCACCATTATATCGCACCTTGAACGTACAGTGCCCTAACTGCCTTGCAACTTCTATCTCCTCTCCCCCCATCCCCTGCCTACCCCAGGGCTGCAATCCCAGCCAAACCCAACCAGATGAGCTTTTCAAACCAAATGTAAAAAAAAAAAAAATCATTCATGTTCTCAAAGGCAGTAGTTTTCCATTTCACTCTATAAAAGCCTTCAGTGACTTACTAAATCCTATGTCATATGCCATTCTGAGCTCATTTTCTTTCTACCCTTCCTTTTTCTCATTCCATGATAGCCCCATTAGTCTTGTTGCTATTTCTTGAACAATCTTGACACACTACAGCTTTAAGGATTTCTGGTCCTTCCTTCTCTCTGGAATGCTATCCTCCCAGATAGTGCCTTGGTGTCATTCCTCATCACACTCAAGTCCTTGTTCAAATATCACCCCCTTAATCACCCTGACTGACCCATTGCTCTGATCTTGGCTGACCCTAAATTCTGCATATTCTTTGTCCCATAATCAATGTCTCTACTGGTGTCACAACTTGTGTACTAGTTGGTTCTAAGTTCTCATCTAAGTCTTTGCTAGGATAAATGGCATTTAGTCTCAGACTATCTTACTCTCTCAATCTGACCAGCAACCATGCACTTCCCATTCTCAGAGGTAAGAGCATGTCACCAAGGTTCTGAAAGCAATTCAGCATACACATTTTGAAACAATGTTCCTGTTGCCTGAACTAGGAAAAACATTTGATCATTGGAGAATTAAATGGCACAGGGAAACCCTAAGGAGGTGTAATTTAATGATATACAGAAGCATACAAAAAATTAGGTAATGTGGAAAACATTAAACGCTGCTTAAAATATTTGCTGGGTCATAGGGGGGAATTGTGTTGCTAGAGGAGCTTTAAGAGGAGAAATAAATGTCTCCAAAATACTGTATTCCTACATATCTGTGAGAATTTCAAGTTAAAACTATAGCCATTTACTTCATTCAATAACTATACATGATGCTAAACATAGCTACTACTTCTAGGGCAATTTTAAAAGAATACAGCAATAGAATTTTTTCTAATGATGAGTATCTGGCAACATCAGTTTTGACTTTCAGCTGAATGTTTGGTACTCACCGCTTCCCAGTTGGGTAGAACCTAGAGCACGAATGGCCATCCCAGGCACAGTAAGGGTCCCTTGCCAGGCAGCAGTCAGCACAGGCTGTACCATAGATGTGGCAGCGATGCAGAGACACTTGGGAAATCCCTTCATTGGAGCTCACATACAACTGTTGCTATTGGAGGAATGATTATGATTTAATTCAGATGTGGACGTTAAAAGAGGACTTTCAGCAGGAACGCATTATGTCTATACACCCTGAGATTCATTTTAAAATAGACTAAAAACAAGAAGCAAAGCACAGAGGGTATAAGCCAAAATAAATAGAATTTCCTTATGTTAATATGCCTATAATATTACTACTTTCCTGTTAAAAGAAAAAAAAAAAAAAAAAAAAACTCAGGGCCCTGTGTAGAATGGTCATACATTTGAGACACTGGGATTTATTGTTCTCTCAAATTTGTGCTAATATGTTACAGATTTAAATTATGACGCTTGCTTTATTTTTTGTATGCACAAGGCAGCTTTCTTTTTCTTCAAATCTGGCAACCCATCACCTTGTAAATTTGAAAACGTCAAGTCTTAAATAAAGGGCATTTTTAAGTTTAGGGGAAAAAGTACACTGTGAGTATTAGATAAAATTAAAAAAAAAACTTTTTTCTGCATGCCTTTGAAAGTGGCATATTACTCATTAGAGCAACATTTAAATTATTTAGAAGAATATCAGTATTTATATTTAGTCATGTCTTAAACTTTCTGTGTGATCCAGTGATCTCCAGCATCCCAAGTCATAAATAAAGATTTCCCTCTCCTTCATTTACAGGATGTCAAGAACTTCTTAGGATACTGCTCCAGTTCTTTCTGTGCATATATTGGTTCTCAGGAGTTGAAAGGGTAAGTTTCTAACTAATGCTTATTTTCTAAAGAAGTGATATTTTATGATTCAAATTAGCAGAGAATCTCTAAGCTGGAACTCAAATATATTCACATGTGCAACACACACAAAGACATCTATACATATTCACCTACATGTAATTTAAAATTTAAATCAGTAGGAGCACCATTGGTCTGCCAGGTTCTGGAGGCAGACTTCTAGGATTCAAATCCCAGCTCAACCATAACCATGCTATGCAACTTTTCTGAATCTCAGGCCGTTCTTGAGTAAAACTGGGATAATATAGTACCTATCCTATAGAGTTATGTTAAGAACTAAATGTAAGGGCTAACTCCACATGAAATACTTAGAATAGTTTCTGACTCCTAAGAGCTCAATGAATAATGAATGAATAATGTAGTAGAGTAAATCACCAGTTAACAAACTATCAATTTATACATTGTCAATTCTAATTAATCATTTGAATCACACCTCAGTCTACTGTCTGATAAAAAATCATTTTATTCAGATTAATTAATTTTGCAGAAATTGGGTTGAAAATGATTTATCCCCAGTTGAGACAAACTATACAAAAACAACGGCATATTTTGACAATAACCATTTCTCTAGGAACATTTCAAATAAGTGTTTATTGAGTACATTAATAAATAATATAATGTAAGCATCAGCTATGCTAAATTAAGGAAACTGCTTTATTTAAGGAAAGAAGACAAGTAGTTTCATTCTAGAAATTATCTTTTTAAAAAATTAATCTAACTTTTTGACAGTATGGAATGCAAGAATAAATTAGAGAATAAAGAAGCAGAAAATAGAAAATAAAATAATTTGAAGACTAGGGAAGGCACTAAATTCATAGTGCTTAAATGTACATAAAATACCATTGGCAATTTGTACTTCTTTCTCACTGAAAAAATAATGAGGTATGCAGATGTGCAAATGAGTTCCCCAAAACTGAAATAATTATCCTGCCCTAAATCTAATGATTGAAAGAAACATTTTTAATTATCTACAATATAAGATGTTGAAGACAGATTTAATACTCATTTTTTCTCATGTGTGTATGTGTACTGCATATTGCAATTTAATGGGATGGATTGTGAACTATGAGTCTACCAGCTGAATTATAGCCTGAATAGTAACGTGTGTCACTGTAACTGTGTACTGGGCTACTCGGCCACACAAATGGCTCTCAGTCCATTTTGAATTTTGCTCCAATATTTTCTCTTTTCATTAAACTACTGTAAACAAGGGGCGTCCCTGCCGACTTCAAAGACAATTCTGACTTGGGATCAGCTCCCTGGGACATTGGAGAAAATGACGAATGGCTTCTTGTTATTTGGGAAAATGTTTGTTATGCACCATGCAAACATTTTTACAGATGAGATCTTTAGCTCTATGGTACCCTATTTATTTTTCTTCATAAAATTGAGTCAAGTGAAAAGAGTACAGGACTGACTGTGGAATACTTCTTCATCTGTAACAGACCAAATAAGGTAAAGAACACTAACTTTATGTCATCAGTTATGCTAATACTTAAAACCTTTATTCCATATTCCAAGAAAAATAAGTCTCAGGCTCTTTAAACAGCAGTTATGAAGGACCTGCTGTATTTTAGGCAATTTATATAAATTAACTCTTTTGTGAGAAAAGCATTACCGTATAGAGGCAGAAACTTAGGTCAGTGAAGTTTAACAACTTATTCATAATTTATGGATAACTTGGGATTCAAATGCACGTCCATTGTGCTCTGAAGCCTACTCCATTTCTGGCTATATGCTTCCACCCTTTAGAACTTTCTTCCAGAGAGAACGCCTTGGGGGCTGGAGAGGTGTATACGTTGTTTAGGCAGAGACTGGGATAGGGCTTTTCCTTTTTTTCTGTGATTGTGTATTTGCATGTGCAGGCATGAATTAGAAGATGAAACATTTCTGATAATCAGAGCCAAACATTTCTTCCCTCAAACCCAAATCCTTTTATGGTTTAGATCTGAGAATTCAGATTTTTTAAATGACACATATAAACTCTAAAATATAGCACTTCTTTAGCAATAAGCATAAAAGAATGCATTGCACATTTCAAACAAGTGATAGCAGCAGGAACTCGGAAGAGGACTGATTACTCATTCCAAGCCCCTGAGAATGTTTGTGATGCTATAGTAGCCCAAACATTATACCAAAGTCTTCATTCAAAAGATTAATTTTATTTTGGTTGGCTTCACACACTGTAATATTTGAGAATACAGGATATACAGGATATACAAAATGTTGGGATATCTTGCTGTATATATTTATATGTTCTTCTCTCCTGGGCTTTTATACAAAATAGACCTATTTTGTCTTCCATTCATAGCCTGTCAACTATGTATCAAAATTAAAGGTGATTTTGTGGTTATTGTAAATAATAATTATTTTTCTAATACTAATATTAATTTTTCTAAAATTATAAAATATATTTTTCACAACAGTAAAATTTTTAATACATAAAGAAAAAAAATGGAGTTGTTTTACCTTCTTGGATGAGATTTTCATCGTTGTTATAGGAGCACGATTCTGAAAAATTAAAAAAAATTGGTAGCTGTTCAAATAATCCTTTAAAAAGATTTGCATTAAAGATATTCTCATGTCTGTTAAAATTCAAGACATCATCATTTCTCTACACATGCACATATACTCAAAGTTTAGCAATAGTGGTCTCTAAAGTACATTTCCTCTGTTGTGCTAACAAATATATGATTAAATATATATGATATATTTTACAAATATATGATTAAATTTTAAAAAGTAGCAATTATAACACATCATCAATATAATCTTTAGAAAAACAAAATCTGAGAAATTTGGAAGAATTAAAAAATTTTATCTTGGAATACTGAATGCAATGAATAAAGCTTAGGCGTGGATGGGGGTAGATAAGATGCTGTGGAATGGCACCTCAAGTTCTTCTCCCACAACTCAAGCATCTGCATAAGAAACTACCCTGCAGCTGCCAAATGTTGCTTTGGAAAGACGTATTAGCCTGAATCATACTTATTAATTCTCCTGTTGCAAACAAAGAAATACTGTTAGAAAAAAAATAAAAATCTTACAACTTTGAAAAAAAAAAGGAAAAAAGAAATAGTTAGAAAATGTCCTCTTTTGATAAATGTGAATTCATGAAAGCACCTAAGGATTTTCTGAAATAGTAATCCTTTTTTAAAAACTCTTTTAATTAAATTATTTTATTTTATTTATTTGACAGAATGAGATCACAAGTAGGCAGAAAGGCAGGCAGAGAGTTGTGGAGGGGGGAAGCAGGCTCCCCGCTGAGCAGAGAGCCCAATGCGGGGCTCGATGTGGGGCTCGATGCGGGGCTCGATCCCCAGGATCCTGAGATCAAGACCTGAGCCAAAGGCAGAGGCTTAACCCACTGAGCTAGCCAGGCGCCCCAGTAATCCTTTTTGAAAGTGACTCTATTCATAGAGTCTACTTCTTAAACATTATGAGTTCCTTTTAAAAACTAGACTCGTGATAACCTGATAATCATCTGTGAAGTTTTATTTGAAAAATGCAAGTGAGAGCAAGCTCTCAAAATTAATGGAACCTACAATTATTTCACGTTCTGGAAGTGTGTGTTCTTACACACGTTTAAAAGAAAAAAATGGTGATATTATTAGATTAGCTCAATCTAAACACTCAATTGCAACAGGTTTTGATCACAGCTTAGAAATACACATACACATACAAAAAAGGTATTGCAATTTATATCCATCCAGGCAACTACTAATAGCTGTACCACCAATTCAAGTTAAGTTTGAGGAAGCTGGATGTATTTTCAGGAAATATTCTGAATAGAGGATTAAAAGAGATTATGGTTCTGCACTCTATAAAAACAAAGAGTCTGGTTTTTTAAGGTTACATTGAGTTTGAGTTTTCTGCAGTGTATCAGTGTGACACTTGGCTTAGGAATTTGTTTCCATTCAAATGCATTATTTCCTCACGTGCTAATCACAGTATATCATACACACCCAGTTATTTTTACCTCACCTCAGAAAATATGACACAAACACTGTTGAAGACAGTAAGTAACTGTATTTGGCAACAGTGTCTCTCAATTTAGCCGTATCAGTCACTGGCACACACGTCCACAAGAAAGTTCAAACTTTTTTAGTCTCTCTCTTGGGCTGATGTTCCCCACATGCATTTTGACTGACTCTGTTTTTCCACTGAGAGTTTATTCTTCATGATGATAACACTAGCACAACTCATATAACACACCATAAGTAGTTAGCACATGATCAGAATGACTCCCATTTCTTTAAGAGCTTTCCATAACTTACATGTTTGGGTTTGTGTCAAACCCACTTAATGTTTTCTGATTATCAAAAAATTATATTTCAGAATTAAAAATGAAGGTCTGCCATATGGCATTTTTGCTCTCTTCAAGCAAATTCCAGAATAAGGTACTTTATGTTATTTTGGCTAGCCAAGTTGTCTGTTTTGAACTGAATGAGGAAAATATATTTTATACATAATGCAATTTTGGTTAATCTAATGAAACAATCAATTCCTTTATAAAGCAAGGCACAGAAAAAAGCACTTGAATGTACCTAGTTAACATTTTGTAAGCACAATATTAACACACTAATCACAAAGAACCTTATGCCAAAGTGAGTCTAGCATTTAAAATGATAAATTCAACAAGATACTGGAAAATTTTCCAGAGTTCCTCAGATTTCACTTGGTTACTTTAAAAAAAAATTCTTTATATTTAAAATGAATTAGCATAATCTGAACAAGGCATCTTGATCATTTATATGCTTATAAATTCAATAATTTTGGTGACCATGGGAACATGTATTAATAAGTCAATATATTCTGAGTTCACTCAACTAAGCAAAGCAACTGACTACACCAGCGACAGTCTGCTCCTGGGAGGCCTGAAGTGCTAATTTTACTCAGTTAAAGGCTAACTCTGGTCTTTGGATGTCCATGGACCGTTTGTTTGTTTTGGCTTGTTGTTGTTTATCATGTGACATCATAAATTTATATCTTCAATCCAGCTAAACTTGGAGGGGATTAAGGAAAATATGAACCCATAGAACTGCAATGAGAGCACAGAAATTATAGGATATTTTGAGCAGATGTCGGTGAAGGGATGCTCACCTAAGCTACAGAAGGAATGGCCTAGTAATTAAGATAAAACAGGAGTAAAATTTATTAGATTTGTCCACAGTCGGCAACGGTGATCTTCTTGCTGGTCTCGCCATTCTTGGACCCAAAGCTCTTCTTCCACAATATTCCTGCCCACCCTCACTTTGCCAAAGACCACATGCTTGCCATCCAACTACTCAGTCTTGGCAGTGCTGATGAAAAACTGGAAACCGTTCGTGTTGGGTCCAGCATTTGCCATAGACAAGGTGCCAGGACCCATGGGCTTCAGATGAAATTCTCATCATCAGATTTCTCCCCATTGATCGACTTGCGGCCAGTGCCACAATGGCCCGTGAAATCACTACTCTGGCCCTGAAATCCTGGAAAAATCCTGTAAAGCAGGGATTTTTATTACTAAATCTTTTCTCCCTAATGTTCAGAGCACGGAAGTTCTCTGTTGTCTTTGGAACTTCGCAAGCAGCTTGAAGGAGACGAACCCCAGGGCTCACTGTCCAAGGTGATGTCAAAGACCCAGGGGTGTTGACCAAGGGTGGGCCGTGCTGGCGGCTCTGGGGTGGCAGCGTCTTGTGCGTGGTCTGTTTCTTCTTGATTGATTTAGTTGGAAATTGTAGTCTGCAATAGGATTGATTCGATGCCAAAGTATCTTTGCAATCCTAACAGCTTCTCTGGCTGTTATCCGTCTTTCCAAATGTTTATCAGAGAAATCACCTGAACTACAATGGCTTACATCTTAAGGAGAGAAGGGACACCACAGATCTGCTTTCCCAAGTCACAGATCCAGAAAGAATAAGCACTCTGCCCTGAGTAGGTGATGCCTTACAGGACTGAACTTCCCACTGTGTGCCTTTTTGTTGATGTCGTATATTGTTTTACTTTCTTCTTCTTTTTGTTAAGCCCAAATTTAAGAACAAAGTGAGTAATAATGAAATCTCAAGTTCAGCAGAACATGAAGCTTTGAGTGGTAAAGAGACAACATTTGTTTTATGTAACTTGAATGTCATTTGAGTTGAAAGCCATAAAATAAGAGGAAACAAAGCAGTTTTTCTTAAAATTCCTGGATAAAAAAAAATATGAGAAAGTTTATCTAACAATCAATAATGTAAGGCACTTGGATTTCAGTGGCTTGTGAAGCAAATGATAAAAGCCCTTTGCTGGCAAATCTTTTCGACCTTGACCACAAGAACTCATTTATAAAAATAATGATGACCAAAATTCTTTGAGTTGTGATAATAGTTGAAAAAGCGAATCTTTTAATGTTAAGATAACTTGAAATGCAAAAAAACCCAAAAAAAACAAAAAAACCCAACTTCAGAAAAATATTTGTTCTATATTCCTCAGTTCATCTGGTGTTTCCTACCCTCAAAAACTTATGATATTTATTTGATCCTTTATCAAATATTTTTTTTCCTCCCAAGTGGCCCTAAGATGAAAGAATTCTATCCATCATGCATGTACTGAGATTAACAGAAGAGATGCTCAAACCTTAAAGACTTCCAGCTCCTCCAGAATGAGCTCACCCCTGGCAGAGCTGTTAGCAGGAAGAACTACCACCTTCTGCACAGTGCCTCGATCTAAACCAAAGGAAAGCAAAACAAAACAATGAGATGCAGGAAAGAAAGACATTTAAACATAAGACCACTGACTTAGCATTTAGAATATTATTTATTCTAAGTCATCAAAAAGAGGCTGTCTATATTGAGCCATCCAAACAAATCTCATTTGTGTAAATGGATATTATACATAATTCAAAATGAACCAATATGAACATCTGATATTCTGTACATATTTGGTATAGTCATAGCTATGAGAGAAGAAGAGAATGCCCAAATGCCTTATTAAGTCAAAAGTTCTATTTCTGAACCAAGTGTGTATTTTTCAAATATTAATACATAATTTTAAGTTTGGCCTTTAAGAATATTACTTAAATCTCTTATATGACTTTATAAACTTTATAAAGTGACACTCCCATTGTTAACCTTGACACATAATGATTTATCTGAGAAAAAAGATTATTACAAATGAGTTATTATGATAATCATATTATGAACAATAGTCCTAGAAATTTACATTTAATCTGTAGTTGTGAGATATTTCAGACACAGTAAAAATGTTTTACTCACAATTCAAAATAATTTTCAGAGCAGAAACCTAACTGTGGTCTCATATCAGATGTGGACACCTATTCATAGAATAATTCTACTATTTTCACACATACACACATTCGGGAAATGTTTTTTGGATATTCTTAAAAATCAAGGGAAAATATGAAATTAGATGGTCCAAATAAACTTAAGCAAATAAAAAATTTTCTTATAGTTCCAATAGATTGCCAAAAAGAGACATGCCCAATAAATGTAATATATGCAGGAAATGTTACTTATGTCAATATTTTTAGTTAAGATAGTTTCATATATCACATATAATTTTCTACTTCTAAGCATAAAATTTTGTCACACTACCAATCACATATATTTTAGGTTTAAAGGAAACTAGTTGAGATTCAGCGATGTGGTTTAACCATCATAACCACATCAAAAGCAAATTTGTAAATTATTTGATAAAGAATATATTTCCTCACCAAAATATGTTTCTATTATAATAATTAATGAGCTCTAGCTTGAGTATCAAGTCATTATTTTTAACTATGAGTGTGTAACTCATAGTGTATATAATTTGGAAAGATGAATTATCATCAACAGATATTGGAACATTTTGAAATTCTGTTGAGAAACGTCAATAAGAGTTCATTTGAGGGGCGCCTGTGTGGCTCAGTTAAGCAATGGACTCTTGATTTCCACTCAGGTCATGATCTCAGGGTCCCGAGATGAAGCCCCAATCAGCTCTCCACCATGGACATGTAACCTGCTTGCAATTCTCCCCCCAACCCCCAGAAAGAGTTCATTTGAACTGAGTCTTACAAGGCTAAATTTACAACTTGGAGCCATTTTGTGATAAACACCATAATTTCCAAATCCCACATCTGAAACTGGCCTATATTCCACAAGCAGAAGTATTTGACATAAAAGATCCCATTTGAGGGGACCCTGGGTGGTTCAGTCAGTTAAGCAACAGACGCTTGATTTCTGCTCAGGTCATGATCTCGTGGTCGAGATGGAGCCCCACTCAGGTTCTATGCTGGTCATTGAGACTTCTTAGGATTCTCTCACCCTTTCCTCCTGCCCCTACCCCCTACCCTTCTCAATCGCTCAAAAAAAAAAAAAAATCCCATTTCACACTTATATTTTCTATCTTATGAGCCTAATTGAAAGATTCAAAATAATTACTTTTTCTTTTTTTTAAGTAACCTCTATACCCAACGTGGGGCTCAAACTCACAACCCCAAGATCAAGAGTCAGATGCTCTACTGACTGAGCCAGTCAAGTGTCCCTCAAAATAATTCTTAATATAAAAAATAAACTCTACTTTAAAATGTTACCAGCTAAAAAATTAAAACCCACAAAATAATAAAATGTACAGAAGAACAAGATATAGGGATTTTGCCAGAACAACCCCTGAACCCTGTAAGGATACAAATTATGTGCACCTGATCTTAGAAGTTTCAAACTATATTCTGTAATTTAAAATTCATTTCTTATGCCATATTCAAAGATAAATAAAAATCTCAAAGCTTTGAAAGCTCTAGGTATAATTAAAATGCTTTGAAATTTCTCTGTTTTCCTGATCAGCTTCCATAGAATCAGCCCTGGTAACAATTTGTACTATTTTTCTTGGAAGATAAGTAATGCATGTATAAATTTGAAGGGAAAACACATTTGGGGATCTTGTGCAGAGACATGTCACAATTAAAATGGATGAATGTAGTTGCAGGTGTCCCCCAGTTTCTATTAACAATTCATCACCAAGAACCTTGGAAACTTCTGAGGGAATAAAATATACCAAAATGCCTAAAATGAAAACTTTGAAATTATAATAGCTAGGGCAGGATTTGTGTAGTATTGTGTATGTGTGTGTGTGTGTGAGAGAGAGAGTGTGTAAAGAATGAGGGTGTAAAACCATCCCTATTTTAGGTCATAAACATACTCTTTTCATTTTTTTTTAGAGGTCACAACAGGGTTTTATGGTTCCCTGCTGCAGTTTGTAAGGATCACTGTCATTTTCTGTGACAGCAGTGACCCTCTTTCTTGAGCAAAGACTGAGCAGAAACTGTATATAACCACAGTCCCAAATAAAACTGCAAGAAAGGGAATCTTGACTACAGGGATTCCTAAAGATAAAACTATCAGCTTTGAGAAAAATTAAGTATTCTCAAATGAGATAACTGGCTCCTGTTTTTAACCTAAGGTTTTAACTTAACCATGTGAGCAATATTTTACACAAATCATCATTTCTTTTGAAAGAAGCCACAACAAACACACTTTATGCATGCCATTTATAAAATATTACCCCAAATGCCGCTATAAAAATGGGCTAATAAAAAGATAATGAAATATTTGCTTTTGACTCATTTGCAATAAAAGCAAAAACACCACTTTTATATATTGCTTGTCTTCCTATTCGAGTTATTTTTTGTTTTGCTGGTAATGATGAGTAGATTCCCTTTTATTTTATGACCCTTAAAGTTAAAAATGTATTCTTATACCAAGTAAAACTGAATGTCAATTTATCTGAAACTCTTGCAAAAACATAAGTAACTTTAAGTATTGGTAACATTTCTAGTTGAAAATCAAGTTTAAATAAAATCATAGAAATGCAAGATCCCCAGAGAGAAACACAAAATTATTGAATACCTACTATGTGCCTCGTTCTACCATAAAAATGTATTATTTAATTCTGACTTTCAAGAAAATAGATATCCATTTTAATCCCTTTACTTCTCCACGTGTAGGCATGGACTGGTACTTTATGAGCTAGTATTTCTGCAGAGTTCTTCATTATGCTGGTTCAATTTTCATCAGTGCATTACAAATGAATATATTTGTTCTTTTTAGAATTCCACATATTAAAGTTTTTATATGAATAAATTAGAATAGTCATTCAAATGTGTGGATTCAAATATGAATATAATAGTTTTAAATCTTTGTAGCATTGTTAGTCATCAGTTTTAACAATGGTTAATTTAGGTTTTATGAGACCTTGAATTTATGTAGTTTGGGAAGCCTTCTTTAGGGAAAATAATGCATAAATACAAAACAGAGTTGTGTCTTCCCCAAACAATTGCAAATGAGGAACTCTCAATTTTGTGCTAAGCCCACCTCTAATAATTAGACTAGTTTCCTGAAAAAAAAAAAAAAAGAAAATTGTTTATAAAACTAGACAACGTATTCTTTATATTGAAGAATCTCTATTGAACAAAATCTCATCTATAATATCACTACAATTTAATTGTTCAAGATCATCTTTCACAAGTCAGCAAAAGGTTGAAAAATGTCTTCTTCAGTTAAATCTACCTCTCTGTTGCTTTTATTGATTGGTCTTTCTTCTATAGCTATGAAGAATATACCCGATCTTCTTTTTACATCCCTCTATATTTATCTTTATAATCTCTTCCTCTGGTCTAAGCATCAGCACTCTCTTCAAGTATATTTATTAAAATTCAAAACCAAACCTTTTTGCCTGCCCGTCTCTGGACACTGCGCAGTTTGGCATTATCCTATTTAAATGTGAACAGAATTGTAGATGGTTATGCTATTCTTTTACCAAATGACAGACCTCACTGAAACTGGACTATTTAAAAGGCACAGCAATAGTTCTAGGTAGTTGACCTCATACATGTCAGAATGGCTAAAATCAAAAACACAAGAAACAAGTGTTGGCAAGCACATGGAAAAAAACAAACCCCCGTGCAGTTGGCGGGAATGCAAACTGATGCAGTCACTGTGGAAAATAGTGGGGAGGTTTCCCAAAGAGTTAAAAATAAAACCACCCTATGATCCAGCAATCATACTACTGGGCATTTATCCAAAAAATACAAAAACACTAGTTCAAAGAGATACATGCACCCGTGTTTATTACAGCATTATTTATAATAGCCAAATTATGGAAGCAGCCCAAGTGTCCATCCACTGATGAATGGATAAAGATGAGGTGGTGTGTATATACAATGGAATATTATTCAGCCATAAAAGGGAATGAAATCTTGCCATGTGTGACCACAGATGGAGCTAGAGAGTATAACGCTAAGCAAAACAAGTCAGTCAAAGACACGTACCATATGATTTCACTCATATGGGGAATTTAAGAAACAAAACAAATGAGCGAAGGGGGGGAAAAAGAGAGAGGCAAACCAAAAATACAAACTCTTAATTATAGAGAACAAACTGATGGTTACCAGAGGGGAGGCGGATACAGGGATGGTTGAAAGAGGGGATGGGAATTAAAGAGCATATTTATCGTGATGAGCACTACTCTGAGTAATGCACAGAATTACTGAATACTATACTATATTGTATAGTATATTGTACATCTGGGACTAATATAACCCTGTACGTTAACTATGCTGGAGTTAAAATTAAAAGCTTAGTGAAAAAATATAGTTCTAGTAATAGATCAACAACTTAGGTGATTGGTCAGGATCTCTAGTCCTTGGGGCCACAGAAACAAATATCCTAACTCTAGTGTACACCATTTACAAGGCTCTACTCTGGATGTCTTTATATTTCTGTTTTTGTTATAAACTGCCTGATTCCCACAAACTCCAGTACAGACTCTTAAGACATAGGTTTAATCTAGTCCAATCTAATCATGACTAAGGCACAGCATAAACTAGTACTTGGAGACCAGTCAGTCACCAGTCCATAAGTGTCATTTCAATCGGTTGACAGAGCCAATATACAGTTTGCTGCTGCTCCCTAAGCAGGCCCATGCTAATAAAATAGTTATTCTCAAAATGCAGTCATGGTAGACACATATAACTTCGTTTTCAAGACATACAAATCCAGTTCCCCATATAGAAAATACTTCTGAGGTATCCCTGGGTTGTAGCATTCACTACTAAGTAATTAAGTTGACTTGGATTGTCTCCCACCCATTTTCACTCACTGATTCAACAAGGAATTACTGAGTGCCTTCAGTGTGTCAGGCACTGTATCTAGTATGGATGCAAAAATAAATAGGCACAGCCCTCAAGAGTTGACGGTCTAAAATTTATGGTTTTTTGAGTAGTGTTTTCCCATTAAAATGTTAGTCATTGAAAGATACACATTCCAGAATGTCCATAAAACTCCCAATTACTTATGTCTACATAAAGCAATCTCTGTACCTTTTAGTTTTAAGATGATAATGTAGTTACCAAATGTCTTCTTTCTGACGGTAGTGAGACTGGCATTCCTTGAACGTACTCAAAACATAAATCCTTTTGGGGCGCCTGGGTGGCTCTGTCTGTTAAAGCCCCTACCTTCGGCTCAGGTCATGATCCCAGGACTCTGGGATCGAGTCAGGCTCTCTGCTCAGCAGGGAGCCTGCCTCCCTCTCTCTATGCCTGCCTCTCTACCTACTTGTGATCTCTCTCTCTTTCTGTTAAATAAATAAATAAAATATTAAAAACAAAAAACAAAAAAAACATAAATCCTTTTTATTGTTTTGTAGAATTTGGGGTATTGCAATTATCTCCTTGGGATAAGTTCCATCCCTACAATATATTTACAGTGAAGCAGAGTATCCTTCTTTCTCCCCCAACCCTCAGTTTGCTTGTGTAAATATATATAATAATTACGCTATTGTAATGGATATCTGTTCCTAAGGCTTACCCAGAATCACACCCCCTTCTTTGGGTCATAACACCCTGAGACATTATGCACTTAAGGAATTGTGTGTGTCTCTCTCTTCCAGCTCCAGGGAGATGCCATGACTTAGGCCTGTCCGATAAGTGTATCCCTTTGCCCTGGTGATTCATGCAGGAATGGGCCCAGAAAGAAGTCAGGGCCCAGGCTTTCCTGGGAATTAGGTATTTGGGAGTCTTTTTCTTTCTGAGATCAAGGTGATTAAAGACTTGTAAATCTGGAGGTGCAGGCCGTCCTTCCCACCACATGCAGAGACTCCCTTTGAGAATAAATAATACAGAGGAAAGCAGAGCTGAAAGACAGTGAGATAAATTCCTGACAACATCATTTTTGCACAAATTCAGCTATGTCTGAGGCTGCCTCCTGCATTTCCCAGTTGAACATACACACAGAACGTTATTTTTTTTAAAACTATATTAAGAAGGATGTATGCTCACTTTCAGTTGAAAGAGTTCTGACAAATAAAAACTAAATGAATAATATGTGGAAATTGCTTAGCATAATGTCTGGTACATAGTATACCTTCAATAAACACAAGTTTTTTTTTTTTTTTTTTTTTATAGCTTAACCACCTACAAAAATTTGACATTATTGGAATCATCTTTTTTCTGAACTCCAATTTTCTCATCTACGAGATATAGAAAATAGTCATACTTTGAGTATATTGAAGCACTGTGACATGAACCAAGCAGGACAAGTCTTACTAGTAATTTGCATGATATAAACCTATATACAAAGATAACACAGTAGGGGCGCCTGGGTGGCTCAGTGGGTTAAGCCTCTGCCTTCGACTCGGGTCATGATCCCAGGGTTCTGGGATCGAGCCCCACATCAGGCTCTCTGCTCGGCAGGGAGCCTGCTTCTTCCTCTCTATCTGCCTGCCTCTCTGCCTACTTCTGCCTACTTGTGACTTCTCTCTCTGTCAAATAAATAAATAAATAATCTTTAAAAAAAAAAAAAAAAAAAAAAAGATAACACAGTAGACTCACCAACCCACATTAGTCACTTTTATTTTCTTTTGTTTCATTGAATCTTTAAAGAAAATTCCCCAGAAAGCTTCTTTCCTGCCTTATACATTTTAGACCACCTAGGATTTTTTTTTTTTCTAATACAAGGAATCATAGCAATACTATCCTTAAACCTTTCCACTGTCTCCAGACAAAAGAATGGTTTGAATTTATACCAAGTAAATGTTGGCTGCCTCAAACAGGTGATCAAACACAGCTCATCACCCACCAGTTCACTGGAATAGTCATTTGTGTTATCTATCAGCTGAGTCTCACTTAAACTACAATCCTTAGGGGGTGTTTCACTGGAAGTTGCTGTACCAAACTGTCTGCTTCACTGGTCACCTGAAGACTTGGGGGAACACTGCCTCCTTAATCAGATCTCCTATCAGAGCCCTTCCCCCACTGCTAATCTGTAAAGATTTTCTAGTCAGGGTTGGCTTTGTGGTGTTAAGACCTGTGTAATCACACAAGTTCCTGTAGTCAGAGGTCCATGCTCGGTTTCACGTTCTGTGGTTACCTCCCGGAAGTTCATAATAACTTTAAGCATTTTCAGTTTGTACCAGGCTCTGCAAATTACGTAGTCAACCTGATTCTAGGTTTTGGTGATTAACGGGAATTTCTACCATCTAAGGAGCAGCCTTATTCAATTTAGTCAAGATAAACATACAAATCACAAAGTCATATACTCAACACATTCTTCTTTCTCCTCTGTCTTCATGTCAACCTAAGCAGCACTAAGTATGACTTCCAAGGCAAATTATTGCAGGAAAATCAGTAGTAGTATTTATTCATAAAATTAGTATTATAAAAAAAATCAGTATATTTATTAAATGACAATTCTTCCTTCATCTTGATTTTCTGAGCCAATTTATTAAAGAAACATAATTAAAACGGAAAAAAACCAAACAAACCCAAAACCAAAACCCCCTGCAATAACTCTGTGTGACAAATGAAAGCTTTATAGATAAACGAGGGACGGATGGCTGGACATCCTACATGATAAGTTTCTAAAAGTAGATCTTACCAGTTGGCTGCCTTGTTTCATGTTAGTTAAAATATGTATTCAAAATAGATTTTTTCCTGTTTAGTTTATCAAACTGCACACATGAGCTACATTCTCTTAAAAGTTTTTTTTAGAAATTTGAGAACAAAACTGAATCATAAATTTATAATCTTTATTAATAGTTTACCAACTGTACTTTTAAAAGGCAGCAATTCTATTTATGAATGTTCTCTTTTTAACAACAACAACAACAACAAAAGAAACTTTTCTAAAGAAGGTCACCACAGTTTCTCACACTTAGCAGAACTTTTCACACTAAATAGATAATTTAAGTGCCCTGATGTCGACAACCTTTCGGCGGCACCCCTTAGGGCAGTTAGAGCCCCATTTGTCCATCAAAGTCATCTCAGTGTCTCTATTTGAGGGTAGGCCCTTAGGAAGGCAGTATCAACAAGTGCTATCTATTCAGGATCTCCTGAAGTGTAATGGTGTTAAAAAGTTTGTAGGGTCAAGTCAATTTGGATAGTACTAGGTTCACCTAGGTTAAAGAGGTTTCTTTGCTGTTTGCTGAAGAACCTTTTAGAGTTGTTAAAATACTTTTCTGCATTGTGAAGAAAATATAGAATTCAGTGATTTTCAAGTTTGTTTCCTGATACAATTAATTTCATTTCACTCCCAAGGACCTACCATCCATGTTCATTTAGAGACCGTGTTCTATTGAACAAATAGTTTCTCAAAATGTGGTATTCAAACTTTCTCACTCAAAACCACCTAGGGAGTTTCCTAGAAAATTTGGGTGTTGGTTCCCATGTCAGACCACAAACTTAAAATTCTTAGAAGGGTTAATTTTAAACAAACTTTACAGAAGAAATATGTATCTCCTCAAACGTTTGAGTATTGCAGAAGATGAACAATACAATTCTTTGTAAACTGTATTGTGTCTTGGTAGTAGTCTGTATTTGTCAAAGAAAAAACTACAAAATTAGTTTTTTTATATGCCTATTAATTTTAAATTTTTCTTTCTGCTTAAGTTTAGCTAAAATAATATATTTTCTACTAATATATAAAATCAGTGACTTATTCGGAATGTACTAAAATACTCTGGGAGATTCTCCAAGCAAAACTGTAATAAAAAGTTTCAGACATTTTGAAAATTATATAATTATATATGTAAATATATATATGATTTGTATATAAACAGTGTATATATGAAAAAGTACATATATTTTTAAAGTGTATATATATACATATATATGATATTATAAAAATACCCACTTAATCTGCAAATCTTAAAATAATGATAAAACCTAGAGTTGGCATGGATATAAATAAATTGTTGCTTTCAAACTCTTGGTGGAAAACGCATTCCAAAACATCTTTCTGGAGGGCAAAGGGGCAGTTGGCCATGATGAGGTAGCTAATACCTGAATAGCCTTCCTGCAGTAAACAACTATAAAACTGACAAACTATATGAGGTAATTCTTTCTAGGTAAGGGATAATAGCACATGACAAAAAGAAGAAAAACTCACAAGATAATCTACACGATCACCCCACTTTCTGCCTGGGAACAATTTCCCAAAAGAGGTGTAAAGAGCTGTTGTCCAAGTAGCACATGGTGGTCCCACTGAGATGAAGAGACAGATGTGAGAATTTGGGGCAACAGAAACAAATCAATTCTGTGGCACATGGCATCAGAGAGAGAAAGCTGTGCAGAAAAGGGGTTCCAGAAGAAGTTCATGTGGAACTCTCCTGTGAGTCTGCTGCTGATTCTTGGGATATTTATTTGCAGAGCAGGACCACCCAGGGCTTAACCAATTGCAGCTGCTATTGGGAGAATGGGATAGATAAATGATAGTATCAGCAGTTCTAGGGAAGAGCAGTCCTAGGTGAAGTGGGAGTTCTGGCCCAACCAGAGTACACACATCTCGTTCACACGTTGTTAAAACTTCTGGCATACAGCTGACATGAAAAGCCTGAGCCTATAAGATTTAGCACCACATTTTAGAGTAAGACTTAACTTTAGAGCTGTCCTAACAAAACTTGTAATCAAGACCTGATAAGACATACAGGGGGTTTGGAGTTCGAGTCCTGCGAAATTAGAGTGACTTACCTTGAACAGAAGATTTTTAACAAAGAGTAAGACAAGTCTAAACATATTATACACAATTGGCCAATAACTGACTGTCTGCTATAACAAGAATGAACACTCTTCAGGGGAAGATAACAGAACCTAAAGCCAAGATATTATCTGTAATATCCAGTATTCAACAACAACAAAAATTATTATACATGGAGAGAAAGAGAGAGATTGTGAGAAAATGTGTGGCTAATAATCAAGAAGAAAAGGGAGTTCACATGATCTAGATGTTAAACTTAGCAAATGACAACTTTAAAGTAGCTATTGTAGCTACATAAATATGTTGAAAATATTGAAGAGAAATTCAGAAATGAAAGGAAAACATGGTCTTAATGAATTAATAGATAGAAAAACTCAGCAAAGAAATAAAAATGATATAAAATTAAATGGACAGTTGACAACTATAGTATAATAACTAAAATTAAATTTCAACTTGATAGACTTAGTAGCTGACTAGAGTTGAAAGAAGAGAGTCCATGACTTGAAGCCAGATCAATAGAAATTACCCACTTGCAAAAAATAACTGAAGAAAGTCAACAGAATCTTTCAGGCATGTGTGATATTATCAAATAGGCCTAATATATGTGCAAGTAGAGCTCTGAAAGGAGAACAGGGAGAGATTGGGGAAGAAAACATATGAGAAGAAATAATGGCTGAAAATTTTCCAAATTTGATGAAAAATATTATATTGCACATCTAGGAATACAGTGAAACCCAAGCTGAAGAGAGACAAAAAAAGCCACCCCAGGCACATTATATTTAAACTGTTGACAACAAAAGCTATAGAAAAAAAACTTAGGGGAAAAGAAAAAACAGCAGAAAATAGACATTATGTCATGAGAACAAGGGCTATCATTACTGACGACATTTTATTAGAAATAATGGAGGCCAGAAGATAATGGGATGACTCTTAAACGCCGAAAGAAAAAAAAATAAAAATAAAAAGGAGTTAACCCAGCATTCCAAAGCCAGTGAAAATATTCTTTAAAAATGAAGATGAAATCAGCCATTCTTTAGATAAATAAAATCTGGGAAAAGTTGTCTCCTACAGACCTCCTGCATTTGAAGAAATGGTGAAGAAAGTATTTTAGTCTAAACGGAAATAATGCAAAATGGAAACTCAGGTGTATAGGAAGAACAAAGAGAACCAGATATGACCCTCTTTCTAGCTGTCCTGATTGAGGTGCAAATATCTTTTCGAATGTTAACAGGACAATAGTTGATAGAAGAACAAAACTGATTCCTCCTCCCTGCTAAGGAGAACAGAGCCCAAGACTCCAAAGAAAGAAGCTAGAGCCCTAGTCAAACCTTATCTAAAGCCACCCTACCACTGTTTTTCAGCTCTGTAAACCAATAAATCTTTACTAACAAGCAAACAATATTTCTTAGACTCTTAAGGGCCAGTAAAATAAAATGTCCCTCTCTCCCTCAAAAAGCCAAGCACAGCCATTTGTGATATCTTACAGAGTGAAAACATAATCAGTATTTATAGCATAATCCCTCTATATCAGCAGAAGATTACACTCTATTTTTAATAGAGGCCCATTATCTTTTTTCTGCAAGTCTAATTTAAAAAAAAAAATTGCTTTTGTTTTGTTTTGTTTTTGTTTTTAAGTTCCTTTGGTGCTAAAATCTGTCCTGACTTGAACTAATTTGGTCCCAAAACCTGACCTGCACTTACTTAAGGCTACTTACGGTTTTTTATTTATTATACTTGGTTTGAAGATTTCTGTCTCACTGCAGAAATAGCACTAGGTATTTCACTGGGTGTGGTCCAAGGTTCTGCAAGCCATTTTACCTAATATATAGCCACAAATTACCTTTTTCTATTCAAATGCTTTTGAAGGCTGAAATACATTTGGTTTCAAATAGGGAATATAAACCAAGATGGCTTTTCTTTCTTTCTTTTTTTGTTCATCTTTTTCTTGATTAAAAAAATAAGCATAGGTAAGTTGAACAGTTAAAAAATAATTTCAGAGATATAATTAGGTAAAGCTGTAGACTGAAATTATGTTCCAGTTGTTACTAAAAGGATAAAGGAGAATGTAAATATTCCAAAGACCTAAGTAGAGCTGCTCTAGTAATTCAGGACACTGCTCCTGAGATCACCTAATAGCAGTTGCATTAGAAGGGATGCGACCAGTTTGCACTGTTCACCCACAGGCTGAACACTGTGTAACTGAGCTCTCGGAGGGTTCTCTTTTTGCAATGAGCTCACAGGAGTGGGTAAGCTTTGCTGGTAACAGCCCCCTTAATGGCAGTTCCTGCCTCACTATTGAAAAAGAACATACACTTGCTTCCACCAACCTGCTTAGTGTCCTCTCTTTCCACTGTGTCCATTCTGGTTTTACACTTGTAATTGGGATCAGTTTGAGCAAACCTACCTCTTGTAATCCTTTTTATTTCTCTATAAAATGTGGATATACCTTATATACCTGACAAGGCTGTTCAAGATCAAAGGAGAGAGCCCGTGTGAACTTTCCCTGTAAACTCTACAGAGAATGTAACTAATTTTACCCTCCATGGCCTGAAATTATCTTTCTTTATTCCTACTCTTTGCTTTATGTTATTTACTCTTCTCATATACCAGTGTTTTCACTCTTATCTATCATTTTGAGACAAAAGAAATGCCTCCTACGTGACCAGCAGATTTACCTACCACCTGGAGTCAGGGTTTTTTTCTCGCTCAGCTTTTTCTAATGTAGCGTACGCAAAGGTAATACTGAAATAATTATACGCCTGTTTCCTTCCACAAGGGTATTAAGTCTATGAGAGGAGAGGCATTTTTGTATTTTGTTCATTGCTTATGTCTGGTGAATAGGATAGCATCAGGATTCATAATAGGAATTCAAGGATATTTATGTGTGTACATATATATTTGTATTCATAGACATATACGATTGATTTCAATAAATATATGTCTACTATGTAGATACAAGTACCTGCTGAATATGTACTGACTTCTAGGCAGTAACTTCAGGATTTTACATATATCATCTCATTCAATCTTTGAAATATGTTCAAAAAGTAGATACAATTACGACTATGGTTTAGAGATGCTATATAATTTGCTCGAGGTCATAACAAGGCCAAGAGATAGAGGACAGGATTTAAACCTACATCCTTTGAAATCAAAGCCTGTTCCCTAATTCTTAGTCTAGAATCATCCAAGTGACCTGGGACACAAAGGCAGACGGAAATGCAGATAAAAATTAAATTAAATGTCCTTATAACCTGCAGCCCTTTGACAAATACTTGAGATTATAACATTCCTCCAGGAAGCCCCCAGTGGTTTTTAAGGTTAATGCTTTGCTTGAGGGAAAACAACCTTCGCCTGACAATAGCAAGACCTCCAAGATCCCAAGAGTCTTCTTTAGCATATGAAGTCCTTTAGGAACTTCCCTTAGTTTTACTGCCTCCAACCCTGAGGTATAGAATCAGTTGCCCCTCCCAATCCTGAGGCAGCAGCTCCTTCTGCTCACAGGTTCTGTCCCTGTGTTTTAATAAAATCACATTTTTGCACGGAAGACGTCTCAAGAATTCTTTCTTGGCCACCGGCTGCGGACCCCAACAACACTACTTAAAACAACAACAACAAAAAAAACCCAACCAACCAACCAAACAAACAAAAGCACATCAGAAGGGTAACAGGTAACTTATTATACTTGTTCTAACAAGTTGTTCTGTGTTTAACAAGGTTTTAGAAAAATCCCAACCAAAATTAGATTCGGTCATTATGAGGAAAATCTCTGGAGATTCTCATTTGCCATATCATGCTGCCCTATGCGGATCTACAGTATCACAGGTACATGCGTGCTGGCATCCATTACTGCTGGTTCAAGTGCCAGAATTACACATTTCGGTAGTTGATTGAAAAGTAGTGTTCTGGGGCAAAGCTGAAAGAGAAATCTTAATGCCAACAATTTTATGAAATTAGCAGTTCTGTAAGAAGTACTAAATTACCAGTTTTGGCTTGGTTGAGGCTTACCAAAAAACCAGAGAGCAGAAAAATGTATCATTTTTTAAAAATTTGACTTATTTATTCCACTAAGGTGTGTGTTCTCATGAAAAATACCTGCTATAGCCAATGTATCAAAATATGTTTAATAAGTTTACAATATAATATGCTTGCTTGTTCTGATTCTAGAAGCTAATTTTCTTTGTGAGGGTTAGAAAAAAAATTGTCATTTAGTATTAGACCATGTGATAACCCATCAACATCTGCATTATTATAGTTTCCTAGTGATACAACTAAAGAATACTGAAGTAGGGTCTCAGAAATCACTAAAAACATTTGAGGATGTTGTAAACTGCTAAAACATATGCATCACATTTTAGTCTCTCTATTGCATTACATCATGAGTAATTTATTTACATTTAACTTAAACCAAATAGACTTACTTTGAGCAATGCAGGTGTACCTTCTATGTACACCTAAATTTCCAAAGATGCAAAATGCGGGCTAACTCTTCCTATTTAACCCTTCAACATCTGGGGAAAGAATTACTCATCTGAGAGTAATAAAATTTATGGTCATTAATTAACCTACTTTCCTGCACCGTTTTGACTGGAAGACAGGCCGTTTCGTATTCACTGTCAAAGTTTAAACTGCTTATGGATGCTCTGTGGCCTGGAGCACAAACCTAAGTTTCTGGGTGCTCAGATACAGAGAGGAGCTTTCCCATCTTCATTAGGTCATCTCTCAAGCTACTGTTTACTTGCCCTTCTAACCTCTCCCTACTTCCTCCTGTTCACATTTCATTCTTTTCAACCGGAATGGCCATTCCCCTCTCAAACCTTGCTGGTATGAAAGGAGATAGGGGAATGCGGAAAGGAATGGATGACTAGGTCCCTCAGACACAGCCCAGCTGCACCTCTGATGCTCTCCACTACAGCTTCTTTCCTGACTGCTGCTCTCTTTGTTCCAGGCCGCCATGATGCTACTTCCTCCTCTTTGGTTAACTCTCATGATCGCTCCTTCTCCATTTCCTTGGTAGACTCTCTTTATTTTCCTAACTTTAAATGAGCTCCCCAGAGTTAAACTCTTATCTGAATAGTCTCCTAGCGGGGCCTCAAGAATTGTCATGGATTCAGCTAACACCTACATTGCTGTGACTACCATATCTACATCTTTAGCACAGCCCTCTCTGCTGAAGTGTATCTCCAACAACACCCTCTGACTGATTCTTCCGATGGTCCACCAAATCTTTAACTCAGCATGGGACAGACTTGGGTTTGAATTTAATTACTGTTTCCAATGGCATCACAACCCTAGAAAAGCCATTTAACCTCTCAAAGCTTCGGTTAACATAACTGTAAAATGAGGGTACTGATTCTAACTCATAAGGTCATTGTGAGATTTTGATAAGGTAATGTATTTTCAGTGATGAACTCAGTCTCTGATGGAGAATAGGTCACAGGAAAGTGTAGGTGTGCCGTTCAAAAAGGAATTCATTACTTTCCAAATCTGGTTGGTGATTCCATACTCCCTTGACCAGTGAATAGCACATCTTCCCATCTATTTGCCAAGTTACAGTAAACACTCTATTATAGTCTATAAAACACTCTAAACAGAGTTTTCACCCTTCCACCTTTCCCAAATCAATCAGTTACCATAAAGTCCTTACCTCTTCCAAAATCTCTCTTAAATCCAGTAATCCCTCTCAACCTTCAACTTCTAACACCTGTCTTAATTTACGCTCTCATCCTCTCTTGCCTATAATAAAAAGTCACCTAACTGGTTTCCTTTTCTCTGTCTGAATGCATGCTCCACATCCTTGCAAAAGTGATTTATTTACTATGTATATAGGCAGCGGCTGACCCACTCTTAGGTGCCCCTAATGATCATATCTTTGTATATCTTCTCCCGTTGAGTGTAGGTGGAATGTGTGACTTACTTCTAACCAAGAGAAAAATGCTAAATTGAAACCATGTCAATCCCATGACTATGCCACATTATATGAAACCCCATTTTAGCAGATTAAAGGGAAAGATTGCTAATTTCGAAGGAGCAAACAACTAGGATTTGAATGACCAACAGAAATCCATGTGGGAAGGAATGGCTATGGCCTCATTTCTGCATCAAAACTAAAGAATTTAATTTTTTCCAAAAATCATGTGAGTTTGGAAGAGACGTTGGAACTCCAGAAAGCAATGCAGCCTGGCTTACATTTTGCAGAGTTGTGAAACCCTGAGCAGAGACTCCAGCCAAGTGTTCGTCTACAGAAACTGAAATAACAAGTGTGTATAGTTTTAAGCCACTAATCTTTTGGTAATTTGCTAAGCAGCATCAGAAAACTATCTCAAACGTATATCAGGCGGCCACTTCCTTCCTGGACTCTACAGATCCTTACATTATAGATCTTAACACACTGGTCTCCATGAAGAGTTTCCATAGCTCTTTCACTCAATATTCTCTTATTTTTTCAAGTCTTTGCTAAACTCTAACCACGAGACAAACCTTAAAGTCTTTCACCAGGGGGGTGTGTGTGTGTAGGGTGTTTCATAGCACTGATCGAATTCGAACAGGTTATAGAATTTGTTTACGTATTATGGTCATGTTCTCCACCAGTAGAATGTAAGATCCAGCAGGGCAGAGAGATCTTAGTCTCTCTGGTTCACTGGTGTAGCCCAAGCACCTGTGAGAGTGCCTGCCACATAATAGGCTCAATAATATTTACTGAACTGGATCAAATTGCCTCCTCCATTGGGCCATGAGTTCCTTAAAGGTAAGTGCTGTTGCTATTTTTCTTTATATATCATAAGCTCAGCATGCAATAGGCACAATAAATTCCAATGAGTGAATATGAATAAATAATATCTTTGGGATGTATCACTACGTTATTCTGTATTGGTTGAAAAGCAGCTATAGAAAAAAATATTATCTTTCTGCATTCATGAGTAAAGGCTTTGCTAGAGTTTTAAAACATCAGATTGATTATTTTTACTTTAGAAATTCTTAAGAGAAATATCATATAGTTTTATTGTAGTCTTTCAATGAAGCTAGAGTTCAAAACCCAGTTGTAGTAGTTTTCTGTTGCTGCTATAACAAATTCCCACCAGTTTCACGTCTTAAAACAACACATACGGATTGTCTTACAGTTCTGTAGACTAGAAGTCTAACACAGGTCTCAGTGGGCTAACATCAAAATGTCAGGAGAATTGCATTCCTTTCTGGATACCATAAGGACCATCTGCTTCCTTGAGTTTTCCAGCTTCTAGAACCCAACCAAATTCTTTAGCACATGGTCCCATTTCCTCCATCTTCAAGGCCAGCAGAATCATGCCTTGCTGACACAGCTTCCATTGTCACATCTTACCCAATGATAGCCAGGAAAGATTTTCTGCGTTTACATAGTCATGTAATTAGATTGAGCACACCCAGACAATTCAGAAAAATCTCCTCATCACAAGGTCTATAACAAAGTCTGCCATGGAAGGTGACATATCCACAGGTTCCAGATACCAGGATGGAACCTTTGGGGGGCTATTATTCTACCTGCTACATGAGTGAAAGCAGAAAATAGCATACAACTAAGTAAAACATTTATGACTCTAGTACCACAGAATCACCTCAGAAAATCCAATTTCAAAATTTTTTATTCCAATTTATACTATATTTCATATTCTAAAATGAAATCTTTCTTTCCATTTTCTACAAAAATTGGATTCTTCTCCATTCAATAAAAAGTGACAAAAACAAAAACTTGTAAAGCTGGCTTTCCACAGAAACCACCCCCACAACTGAGACCTAGCTATAGACCTCCTTTGGGTAATCACATTAAGAAGGTTTGGCCTTACTGAGTCTAAGGTTGCGAATTCTTCTCCTAGAGACAAAAGCTGCCAAGTCTGCCTCAGAGGAACTTGGCAGCACATCAAGAACAAAAACATAGGATGGTTATTTCTTCTTAATGCACAGACAAAAGATTTTAAATTGCCTTTATGCTAGGAAATTTTTTACATCATTTATGAGTAAAGGGTTAAATGAAGGCACCATACAAGAATGAGGTTTGGCTATAGTTGTTTTCAGGTCATCTAGGAAAATATCAGTGATTAAATAGTAAAAGAGTCAGTGTCACAGAGCAAATCATCACCATCTCTTCTGTTGAGAGGCACTGTCTCCTTTCACGATACTCTGAAATCTTCCAAATACATCAATTGAATATGCAGAATTCATTTTAATTAAGTAATAGAACCATGCCAAAGAGATTTGCACGTGTTTTTGGTAAGTTCGTAAGACATACTGAAGACAGATATAAGCCCCATTAAAAAAAATTGGAAATGCACAAAGATTTACTGATATATCAAAAATAAAGGCGAAGACCTACTCCATTTTTGCAACCTCTCCTCTCCCCCAAAATATAATCGCCTTCCTTCCTGAATATATGGTAAATGATATCAGACTCACAGGTTAAATTCTAACAGAGTTTAGTTAATTCACACACAAATCCAGTCTGTTTCTGTCACCTTGTAAGATGTATCTTGTTCATGTGTAAGACTTGGTGACAACATGGGGGTGGCAAAAGCAAGTGATGTCACTCAAACAAAACAATCTGATGCTGATGTTGAGTGTCAGCACGTCAATGACATCGTTCTGACTTAGATGGATAAAGCATTTATTTCTCAGTAAAGTGAGAAAATATAGATGAAATTATCTTAACTTCATAAAAGGTAAATAATATAAAGTGGTGATGGTCAATGAGATAGTAATATGAAGAGAATAAATGCTCGGGGTGTAAAAACAGACAGTAAGAGTTGATATTCTAGTTGTATCATACACCAAATATCTACGTGAACTTAACTCATCTGAGCTTCTGTCCAAACATGATGGAGGATAAGTACAAATAATTCTCTCATTTGTTCAAATAATATCTGTTGATTGGCAACTCTGAGGGATGCACTATTCGAAGTACAGAAGATATAGCAATGAATAAATCCAACAAATATGCTGCCCTCCACCCTCCCGTGCAGTATGCATGCTCACAATTCTCACAGAATAATGATAAGGGCCAGATGAGAGTCAATAACACGTCTGGCAAAGGTAAGTACTGTAAATAAATGTAATTAGCATCATTATAATAGAAATAAGATATTTCAAAAATGTGAAAAAGTATACTTTTTGCATAATAAGAATACTGAATAAACAAATGGGTTATTCAGGTAAACTAAGAACACTAAAATTTACATTATCATTACATGAGATTTTGTATGTTGTCTTTAAAAGAATATCTCTGAAGAGTAGCTTAAAGAAAAAGAAATCTGCTTTTTGGCATAAAAATTTTCAGCAATTGGCCGTGTATGTATTTTTAATAAGCTCTCTTTTGGAAGTAAATTTTAAATGAGAACATTATCTCTGGATTAGCAATCACTCTATGGGCTGGCTTCCTTTCTCTCTCTCTCTCTCTCTCCCTCTCTCCACATATACCCTTTTTTGCTAGTCTTCTACAAAATCAAGCAGTCATCACACCATGATTTATCTTCTCCTGTCAATTCAGCCATCATTCCACTCTGTTCCATTAGTTTTTCCTGCTGTGAAAATCCCAGTAGAATCCTTGGTAAACTCTCAGGAGTTTCCAGATTCTGCTTTGGAAAGCCGTAAACCACAATGTTATTAAAAACCAGTGACTTATAAAGGGATTTGTTCCTTACTCCTAAGCAAAGGGGAAGTCTAGACATTATCCTCAGAGTGACATTCATGCACAGCTTCCATCTGATGGGAGTCTTTTCTGAGCTCAAAAGCACTGACTGCTCCAGCTATCAAATTTTACACGGAGTATTTTAGGGAGTCCTTTAAAAATCAAAATGCCTGGCTCTGCGGTTCATTAAGTGTGCCATTCCAAGAGATGTGACTGCCAAAACTGCGTCGTTATTATGAAGGTAGTTATCCTGTAATGCTGCAAGGCAAACATATTAAGGCTTTAGTCACATATGTGGCACACACTTCAAAACTCCACACTTTCAAAGGACTTACTGAAGCCAACATTCCAACTTAGTACTCATCCAGTGAAACGGAAGCTAATAAGAAGCATGAAACAGTACATACTATATAAGAACTTTGGCAGAGCACCACATGTATCGACCTTACATTAAAAAATCATAATGGCATTAAATCATCCCAAACCGCTAACACCCATTCACAAGAAAACTATCGTTCTTTCATCAGAAACCGCATGTCATTCTGATTCATATATAGTGCTAAAAATATAAATTTGATAGAATGTGTCTAAACCTGACCCAGACACTTAAATATTTTCATAACTCCAGAGGCAAAAGGAAAACAGGCAAAAATGTCTTCACTGTGCAATACAGTCAGCTCTGAACAAATGGCCTGGATGTAAGCAGTAGGTGGCAAAGTTAAAATAGAAATGTTAATCCTATGAGAGCTCTGGCCTGCTGTTTTACAGCCTTTCCTAAAGATTAAGAAAAAAAGGAGGTAGGGGAGTAAGGATCACACAAATACCCAGCACTAATACCAAGCACAGCACTAATCCCAAGAACTAAAAACACAAAACAAAGCAACACACGCTATAAAACATCAACAAATGCTACAGAACAAAACAAAGCACTGACTGGAAAATACATTTTTTGTTTTTCAACATGAGATCTTTTTTAGAGGGTAGTAGCAGGAATGAATAGGAATGTAATTAAGTAAAGTTAGTTTCTAGTTTAAGTTTTAATAGAACAGCAGAATATGTTTTACTCAAGATAAAAGGAGAAATATTTATTTTGGACAACATTATGAATTCCTGTATTATATCTACATATTAGAAAATAGCTTCTTCAAGAAGTCTTCATTTTTCTAAGACTATCCAACTATCAGACAAAACAAGGTCAGCAAACTTTTTTCTCTAAAAGGCCAAGTAACAAATATTTTAGACTCTGGGAGCTCAACAGTCTCTGTGGCGATTACTCAACTCTGGCATTGTAGCTCAAAAGCAGCCACAGACAAAATGTAAAAGAATGAATGTGGCCATATTCTAATAAAACTTTATTTATGGATATGGTAATCTACAAATCTTGTTATTTTCAGTGCTCATTAAATACTCTTCTTGTTATTTTTTTTCCAATCATTTAAAAGTATAAAACAACATTCTTAGCTTATGTACCATACATGCAGTGGGTTAGATTTGGTCCAGGTTGTAGTTTGCTAATTCCTAGGTTAGACATTAATAATGCAAACTCTAGGAAATAAAACACAAGAAGACAAAGCTCAGATTATCTTTCTTTCTTCCCTTCTTTCTTCTCTTTCATCTTTCTTACTTCCCCCTTTTCTTTTATTTATTTATTATCTATCTATCTATCTATCTACCATCTGTCTATCTTTGCATCTGGCAATACACAAAGTATAATGAAATAGTACCAGGAGAGTGGAGGGTCAGACTACCAGCCTCTTAAATTCAGCTGGTATAATAGTCCACTGTAAGGGCTAACTATAATGGTTTGCAGGCATTGGGCCTATGTAACTACCATGGAGATTCTGAGCGCTACAAAACTGTTCATAATATTCAAAGTGAATACAGTTACATGATATCCTATTTGCGTTCCAATTAGCTGTCATGTAAGTTGTTTATTTTTAAATTTTTATTTTACTTACTTTTTGTTGTTTTTTTTGTTTGTTTTTTAATGACATCTTCTTTGACAACTAATGTCTTCATTGAATTCTTACGATATTTCCATAATGGTAAAGAGAGAAGGAAGCGATGAGAGAAGCTTGCCTCATGGCAAGGGTTGGAACATTATTATTTACTTATAACAGCTGAAAAGCTGTTTTTAACTGTACAGGGAAGCTTCCCTCATGACTGCCAGATTCCTCTGGCAGTGAGGAATTTGGTAACACCATGACATATTATGCCCTTCCTAAGACATTTAGATACATAGTGCTAAGAAATCCTTGGGAGCGGTGACCTGTAATTCTCCCAAGCTCCATTTCAGAAAAGGCAATTCTATTCACTTTTAGTAGCCAACAAGCACAGGGAACTCGCTTTTGAAGAAATTTCACCAGCAATACAAGAACTACTTGGGCAACAAATATTTTATACCAATATACTGGCTGTTAGAGTTTCAGGTAAACGGAAATCCCTGCTTCTAAATTCTAGTACAGTCTGATATGACCATGAGGATAAGATTCAATGGTTCAGTTAGTTAGCATCTCTTCAGAAAGATGCTATTGGTAGGGGGATTGTCATAGCATGTACTTTCCTATTAGAATAGAGTCTTTCAGAGACTTTTGTGGCTTTGTAAGCAATCATTAGGGAAGCTTCCCAGTACCGTTAAAAACATATGCCTAAATACTGTTTTTCAAAATGACACAAATATTTAAATACCAACACAAAAAGTCTATGTAAAGGTGCCAGATACTTATATGGTAAGAAAAGCCAAAGAATTTATGCATAAGTATGTGTCTTACTGCCTTCTATTTGAATAAACACTGCCACACAGTTTATAAAGACTTGAAAATTCCATCCGCTAAATCTACATATTTTATGCAAACCTTCATGAGACACCACCCAACGGTGACATCAGAGTTCACATTTAACACAAGTTCCAGAAGGAGAAAGCAAGCAAGCAAGCAAGCAAGCAGTCACTTTTTATGAGTAATATGAGATATTAGGGGGAAGTATGACTCTAAAATTACCACTTCACTTCAGGAATTTTTTAAAAAATGCAGACTCCATGCCAGATAATCCCAGCCAAGGCTAGGAGCAACTCTTTGAAGTCATCCATATGGAGGTTATATCTTTGGAGAACACAGTTTATATGCAAAATGAAGATGAGCTTTTGCAAACAGTTATGAATTCATTTCATTATATGAATAGCAATGGATATAATCATGATTTTCAATTCATCTTGACAAATATTTATTGAGCTTACCAGACATGGTGATATGCCTACAGAGAAATTATATATCGTGGAGAAATTGAATGTTGAAAGGAGCATGTGGTAAAAATACATAATATGGGAGACTGGATTAAGCACTGGTTCTAAAGTCTTAGGAGTGGATAAACTGAGTTTGAAGCATGATGTTTGAAATGTTAAGGAGTTCACAATTTTTGTTACCTAAAAGTAAGACGTAAATCAACAACACAGATGTTAGCAGGGATGTGAAAAAAAAGGAACACTCAGGGCACTGTTAGGTGAGAATGCACACTGATGCAACCACTGTGGAAAACAATGTGGCGTTTCCTCAAAAAGTTAAAAATAGAACCACCTTATGATCTAACAATTGCACTAGAGGGTATTTACCAAAAGAATACAAAAACACTAATTCAAAGGAATATATGCACCCCTATGTTTATAGCAACATTATTCACAATAGCCAAGATATGGAAGCAGCCCAAGTGTGCATTGATTTATGAATGGATAGAGAAGAGATGATACATATACAATGGAATATTACTCAGCTATAAAAAAGGATGCAATCTTGCCATTTGCAACGATGTGAATGGAGCTAGAGTATAATGCTAGGTGAAATAAGTCAGCCAGAGAAAGACAAATACCATATGATTTCACTCATATGTGGAATTTAAGAAACAAAACAAAAAAGCAAAGGAAATGAACGAGAGAGAATCAAAGCAAGACACAGACTTTAAGTTATAGAGAACAATCTGATGGTTACCAGTGGAGAGGTAGGTGGGGGACAGGGATTAAAGTATGCACTTGTGAGAAGCACAGGGTGATATGTGGAAGTGTTGCATCACTATATTATACACCTGAAACTAATATAACACCGTTAACTAACTGGAATTAAAATAAAAACTTAAAAAAAATGTTTTAAATAGTAAAATAAAATACAAAAAACAAGTAAGATGTAAATGCAAATATTGAATTCAGGAAATGACAACAATTAGGGATTTGGGATTTGTTTGTACAGCACAGATAATTAAAACCAAATAAATAGGTGAGATGGCCAAAGAATATGTAAAAACAGGAGGACTATGGACAGAATCTCGGGGAATACCTATGCTGACAAGCAGGAGGAAGCTGGGCTGATGAGAGAAACTGAGAAGAAACTTATATTACTTGTGTCTGAAGCAACAGGTAAAGAGCGATTCTACACTACCAAACGATGCAAAGAGGAGATGGAAGTATCTCAGCGGTTAAAGGTCATTGGATTTTCTTATGATAAGGACATTGAAGACCTTGGCAAAATCAGCAGGCTAGCAGAGGGTGAGCAATGGGTCAAGGTGTAGTTTAGTTTTGTATCCTGGTGTAAGGTTTCTAGGCCAAGGATACAGTAGAGAATGAAATGAACAAATAAAGCCAATAAAATAGCTGATAAAGAAAGGTCTTGGAAATGGCAGGAAAGGATAAAACTGAGAACAGACTAGAGAATGGTTAGTCTGGGAAGGAAGGATTATTTCTCGGGTGTGGGGCAAACACAGAGAGGATCAGTGAAAACACCAATTTGTCCAAGTGTAAAGAGGATGCCAAGGAGTACACATCAGCAAATTCTCAACCTCAGACCAATACAAGTTGAAATTATGGGAGTGAGAGATTCAGATCTGGGGTTTTAAGTAAGACCAAAATAAGAATTTCATAAGAAAGGTACACTTTGAAATTACTATTTAAAAGCCAAGAAGAAATACCCACATCTTAAATTGATTGAGGTCTGAGTGCAATTCATTTCTTAGCTCAGAATACCTGTTGCACCACTGCAAATCTTACAATGAGGTTTACAGACACATCTTATATCTCTTTCTTAAGCCAGTAGAGGAATTACCTAATTTCATAAAGTAGTTCTGATACTATAAGTAAAGAGATTTCATCACTTCCTGCAAGGTGGTCAGGAATGTGTGAAAGATATTAACTACTGCCTGACTGGCAAACTAGAGTTTTTTTCTCTTGAGTAGTGGTTCTCAAACTTTAGTGTATATCGAGCTACCTGGAGGGCTTGTTAAAACACAGATAGCTGGGTCTTATCCCTAGAGTTCCTGGATTGGACCCCTAAACTTTGCATTGCTAACAACTTCTTGGGTAACATTGATTTTGTTAGTCTGGGGAACACATTTTAAGAACCTCTGCTATAAAAAAAAAAAAAAAAAAAAAAAAAAAAAAAAAAAAGAACCTCTGCTATAAAGTCAGCCATTCTACATTCATGTAGATCTCTAAACAAGAGTATTTTTCACCCAACTTGTCTATTAAATTGGCAAACTACAATAGTGAGTGTATTAAAATACTAACATTAATATTTTCAAAAAAGCTGTCGATTTTTTAATTAAATTTACTTTTAAATGTTACCTAGAACTATCTATCATTATCATTATCACTGGAAAATGGTTCTGTGTATTTATTAAAAAGTTGCAGAATTTGCTTCAGTTGAGAGAAACACTATCCATGCTTAAAATTTCTTCCCATCCTTTCACTTGGCTCATAATCATTGTATTTCACTATAATATGTGCCAGGGACTGTTCCAGGTGCTTTTCATATATGAACCCATTTGTTCCTCACAATAACCCTATGAAATAATGTATTTCATTAACTCCATTTTACAGCTGTGGTAATAGGCACAGAGATATTAAATATCTCAGTGAGGGTCCAACAGACATCAGCACTGGAGTCTCTCTGGTTCCAGTATTACAGTCCTTACCTCTTGTGCTCTTCTGTTACACATTAAAGTATAGTTTGAGCTCAAATAGTTACCTGTGCCGAGAAACAGGACATGGTATCTACCATCAGCAGCATTCACCCGATCCACAGCTATCTTGGTGTATTTGTAGTCAGTGCCTATACGAACAATCAAAGGTCTTCTGTGGATTGGGTAGACAGAATTGTACATGAGAGGATGGTTCCGGATAAAAGTGACAACATCATCTGGGAATTCCTTAGTGGTCCGCATATTGGGTGTAAATGCTCCTCCTGGACACTAATAAAATATTTTAAAAAAGAAATAGTAAATAGTTACATTCTTTCAGTGATAACCAAAGGCCTCTACTTTTCAACATATTTAGAAGCTTAAGTTGTTGTAAATACAGATCCTCCTCAACTTATGATGGGTTTAAATCCTGATAAAGTCATCATAAATTGCAAATGTTGTAAGTTTATAAAATGCAGTTGATACACTTAAGCTACCAAACATCATCGCTTAGCTGATCCCACCTTTAACATGCTCAGAACACTTATATTAGCCTGCAATTAGACAAAAATCATGTAACACAAAGCCTATTTTATAATAAAGTGTTGAATAATTTATTGGATACTGTATTAACAGTGAAAAACAGAATGGTGGTAAGTGTATGGCTTGTTGACCTTTGTGGCTGTCTGGGAGCTGCAGTTACTGCCCAACCTAGCATCATAAGAGAGGATCGTGTCACAACTCACTAGCCTGGGAAAAGATCAAGATTAAGTATTCAAAGTATAACTTCTGCTGGGTGTGTATTGCTTTTGCATCATCATAAAATCAGAAAAACCATAAGATGAACTATCTTTAGTGGGGACCATCTGTATTTGCTATCTGTTGAGGAGAAAGCAGCATGACTATACAACTATCTATAGAAAATTATTTAAAAAGATACACAGTTTGACCATTAGAGCAAGGCTAAGTCCACTGATCCTAATTCCATTTGTTTTCAGAGAGCAGTTGATGCCATTTACCGTTTCCACTCATCACTTTTCTGTTCTTATTCTGTGCCACTGACAGTGTTATTAGGGAAAAAAGAAAAAAAAATATTGTGGATATAATCTAATGCTATTACTGGCTAAAATAGATCATCATCATCAAATTCAATCAGAACTCTAATGTGCAAGAGTTTTATTCCACCTGATTCCCTCCTCCCAGAAGAGGGATCTCCGAAGTTGGGGCATGGATTGGGTGTGGTAAATTAGACCTGATAGTTTCCTTCTAGAAAAGACTCCTGTGACTTCTGTTACTCTTAGGATAAAATTCCAACAGCTTAGCATGACCTACAAACCCCTGCATTTCTGGTCTGCCTCTATCTTTCCCAGAATAGTTCTCACTGTTCTTGGGATACAAGCATGCCCCCCCTCTAGGACCTTGGCACTTGCTACTCCCCACTTGATATATGCTTATCCAGACAGTTCCATGGTTTTCCCTGTTACCTCCTTTAGTTCTCAGTTCAAAAGTTACTTCTTTAAAGCAGGTGACACATATAATATACCCCATCTCCATCTCCACTCTCTATCTCCTTAACCTGCTTTATTCTTCTTCACAGCTCTATTTACTTAACTATATATTATGATTAGTTGCTTGTCTGTTTATTGTCTGTTTCTTCCTCTAGAATGTAAGCTACGTGTTGACCTTAACTGGGTATATTTTGTTCACTGTTTCACTCTTAGACCTACACCAAAGCTGACAAATAGTAGTTATTCAACAAAGAGTAATTAATGAGTCAATTACTCTATTATATCTGGCATTCAATTTTGGTACAGGGGATGCATGAAACAAGAGCCTCAATTCTGCCAGGAGAGGCAAGATTCAGAACATTAAGTTCAAAGAGGCAGCTAGAAAGCAATAACAAGATCTGAAAAAGGAATGCTGGACAACTTCAGCAGTTCTGGAAAGAAGGCATGACAAGGGCTTCTGGGGAGAAGATTCCATTTATAGGGCATCTGAGGCCAAGCTCAGGGGTAGGCTGGGAGCTGCTGAAGCTTAGCTCAAACTTATCCATTAATAGGATCCAAGTGCTAAGTTATACAAGTGAAACTGTTAGGTATAATCTTTAACACATATACACATTATTTGTGTAAACCCATTAAATACTTGGCAATATTTCCACTTTCAAAAGCAAAAATACTTTGTCATATTCTCTTGAAAGAAAAGCACTTCTGTTCTAATTTTCATTTATTCTCTTAAGAGAGGTAGAAGCTAAAGGAAGGGAACAAAGCAAACTTTCTGATCAACAGCAATGGGTACAGCATCTGGGCAAACTGTAGGATGTAATAGGGACAGTAACAAACTGGAAAGTTGTGCATTATTTAAAATTGGCAATGAACACTCATTTCTAGGTGATTGCTTCCGTGCAAGAATATAAGCCTAATGTGGCCAGATTTCAACAGAAGATAGAAATGTGGAGCTTTATGTGAAATCTGCCAAAATTATAATGCTAACTCAACGTAAAAAAAAAAAAAAAAAAAAAAAAAAAGAATAACAGAATAACAACTTTAGGGACCACAAAAAGATGGCAACCTCTAGGTTAAATCCTTTCAATAGCTAACCCACAATGTTAGTGCCTCTGGACCAGTATCGTTGGGCAGACCCATGTTTGCAGATAACTCTCAGCAAATTACTAATGTTGCCTCACTCACTTAGACTGTATTATACTGAATTCAATTTTTAGACTCACTTTGACCAGTTAACATTACTAGGACTTTTTACAGGACCAGTAAATACAGTTCTTTTTTTATAGAAAGGCACAGGGAGCAATTAAATGACTTCACTAAGGAGAGAAAATGAGACAAGTAATAAAAGTAAGCCTCTGATTCATTATCCCATCAAGTGACTTTCATCTGGGGCTCATGTGTTTTTCTTTTAGGAAAAAGCATTATATTTAAATATACATGTTTATAAATTGCCCACAAAAAAACCCAAATGGGGACAAAGAATTTCATCTGAGGGTATTCTAAAATGATGGATGTGTTTCATACTTCTGCAAAGTGTAGAATTATGGGTGTTCTCTATCCTCATTCCTCACACAAAGTGGAAAAAGGGAAATGTATTGCTCACTGAATGAAAAAATGGAAAGAACAAATGCATGGGCAATCCAGTTCCTCATAAAACACCACTAATTATGGTTTGCTAAGCTGAGATGTCTCCTTAAATATTTGCAAACATTCTCATTTGTAAGTTCCAGAAAGATCCAAAGTTAGCATATATTACTAGGCAATTTATATAATTTCCAGTTAGCGTTTATTTTCATGTGTGATAAGGTTATTAAATTGTAAGTGTGTTAGTTTCTGGGTTTTACTTTATTTAAATTCAGTTAAAAATTACGTCTCATGTGCTCAAAAGTGAACTTATTAAATAGGTAACCCAAACAAATCAACTCAAATCAGTTACTTTATATTCATTCAAATGTCCCCCATTTGGGACTTTTGTTTTATGAACTTCTTGCTTAGAAACCGGTGTTTCCTGGCAGGAGTATTTTCAAAATTACAAAAGAAGCCTTTTTGACAATAATTAATTTTTTCCATTGATTCGTGGCATGAACTTTGCAGATAAGACACAGGATGGGTGACGATGATGGTGACAAGAACAAAAATGGATTACTCTTTGGAGAGTCTCTATCTGGACTTGTGAATTTGTTCAGTGTAACGTCACCAAGAATAAATAAGATGCAATTAACTTATCCCTCACCTTGTGATATGTGAAAGCATGTGTACTGAAATCTCAAGATAATACAATATCCACATACTGCCATAAAATAAAGCCTCTGTCCATGAATGAGGCTGGTGTCTCATTCTTTGGAAGGTTGACTGAGCTCTACAAATAGTCATTAAGTAGTTCGGGTTAAACTTCTCCTTTAAGCTGTTTTTTTCCAGTTCTAGTTTTCTGTTTATCAAGCAGTGATAAGACTCCTTTTTTGAGTAAAGACATTTTAAGTATTTTGATTACTAAAGTGTTGGGTGAAATGCTAGGAACAATAACAATGCCATGTTAAGGAAGTATCAGCAATTGTTGCCCTCAACCAAATTTCTTTCCTATTTTTAGGTATCCTTAACATCTGCCGTCCTCTGATGCTCCTAAATCTCACATATATGGTCCTAGTTTTCAATATTAATATATTCATATATTAATTCACATAGCTATTCTTTGGATACTTTTTATTCAAAAAGCATTTTGATGTGCCCAGTGGGGGACATAATAAGAAGCCACCATTATCTTCTAGACATAAGTATTCTAGTAAAGAAGATAGGCATATTCAAAGTAAAATAACAAGGTATATAATAATAATTCAGACAAATATAAGATAAATAATTTATAAGATAATAAGATTATAAAAATATAAGATAAATAACAATCTTGGTTCATGATCAATTGCCATATATGCGTAAGATCCAGTATTTTTTAAATGAATTCAGACTAGAAGAGAGCTTAAGGCTCTCAGGGTTGATGAAAAGGTTTAGAGGTAGAAAAAAAAATTGGAATATTTAGGAAACTATAATTCCTGGGACATTGCTGGATCACAGAGCACAAACTGGAAGAAAGAGGTAGGAACTGAGGTTAAAGACTACAGAAAATAAAAGCAAAACTAGTCAGAGAAGGAGTGACGGGCATGGTCAAGGGAAGCTTGACCTAAACACTTGAAAGATGAGTGGTGTATGGATAAATTTATGAACATAAATAAATGGCATTCCAGAATCTGTGGTAGTTTCTGGCACTGGTCTTTGGAACTTGTTTTCTCAGAGAAACTGAGCTCATGCTTAAGGCCTTGATAATCTAGGCCCTTTATTCAAAGCCCAAAGATTTACATAGCTGAAGAGTCTTACTTATGTACCAGTTGATCCTCATTTTACCTCCATTTATCCACCATTGCTGACAGGAGTGCTCTATTCCAGTCCTGCTAGTTCAGGCAGAGCTTCTAGAACTCGCTTATTAATTTCTATCTTTGCCTTATAATGTAAGCTGTAGCCTTTCTGGAATATTATTCTTTCCCCACCTAAGTTATCCAAATCTGACAGCCTTCGGGGCAAGCTCAGTCTCCTCTTTGTATATGCCTTCTCTACACAAGGCTGTCCCACGACAGTCTCTCTCTCCCCTAAACTTCAATAGTATTTATTGTCTATTTTATTCATGGGTCTTGAATAATGATATGAAACAACATACAATGCATTTTTCATGTCTCTACCCCTTATATACTTAATTTTATTGTAAACTTCCCTAACAATGTTTTAAACATCTGTGAAGACTAGAAATATTTCTAATGTAAGAATCACCAAAAGATACATGGAATCAACAAAAGTGTCAGCAATAAAATTCTTTTTCTGGCCATCACTCACTAAGTGGGTCACAGATTTTCCATGTTCTTTTGGTGCACCAGGTACCAGGCACAATGATGAATGCAAATGGCTCTAGTCCACTTATACATAGACATTAAAACAGAACACTTCTATTAGGTTCTGCTTTAAACAGAAGTGTATAAGCAAAAATAATTTTCTATGGAAGCTTTATACACGTTGCAACAGAATAATGTCATGTGTTAGCTCAGCCACAGAGAGAATATGTAGTCTTTGGCCGCCCTTTGCAACATACCAAAGGTGTCTTGTTTCTTCCACAAACTTGAATTACTTATGGAAAAACATTATGACACAATTGGCAGGCTTCTTCCCACTGACTTGGGTTTGCTAGTTGGGGCAGTTTGCTAACGTTGCCCTCAACCTGGCTTTAAAAGAATCACCTACAGGGAACACTAGAATGAGGATAGACAATTCCTGTCCCTGTCATTTCTTTAAGAATCCAGTCATGGATTTATGACGTTGACCCGGCAACTGGACTACTGCGTAGGGAAATAAAGTAGAGCAATCACAGTTGATGCTTCATGGGAGGACTTCAGAAGCAACATTTTTAGCCCTAAAGAAGAGGGAATGCTCTGGGTCACTTGGCTGTAGGTCTTCCTGCTACATCAGTGGGATACAAAACCCGGGAAGCCTAGGAAAAAGATAGACGCTGGCCACTGTGAGTCAGACAGCTGAGACTTCCTGGTGTGTTGCTCAGGGAAGGGTGGAGGGACCAGATCTTCTGGGAGGTATGCTTTCCAGAAGGAGTTCCAGAGGTCTTCCTCCACCCTGCCTGTTTCACTCCCTAAGGATCACTCATCTGACAATTTTTTTTATTTAAGGGAGCTGCTCTGGTCTCAGCACCAGATGTAAGAAACCACATTATAGAAATATGTCTCAAGGACTGACTACTCCCTTTTTTTTCACAGCGTCAGCTCCAGATGTGTGTTACTAAGCCCTGGCTTATACCACACTACTTTACAACAGAAAAAAACATGCTTATTCTTAGGAGCTTGGAAATAATGAAAAGTGGGACTGTTAGCAGAATTTTCTAATTTAACATTGGTTTATTTTGTTATACTAAAAGGGTTTTATCTATTCCCACATTTTATGTAGAATAATTGCTATTCGACATGAGTGGTTTTCTCAGTATGATTCCTGAGAGTCTTTTTGAACTGTCATTTTGGTGAAGAGTCTTGACGAGGGGTAGGAACAGGAGTGGCTTTTCTTCAGGAAAAAAAATTCCCTGAATTGTAATACTTGTCAGTTTCCAGACTGTAACTATTCTCACCATGCTGATTTCAAGTTAGTACTGTGAATCCTTACTTGAGATGAGGCACATATAATTTGCTCTTGTAAATTGGGTATAAACTAGCTCCCACATATACTCACTGAGGCTCTGAGGCCTCAAACCTGATTCAATGAGCACGGCTCTCATTTATCTGTTTTTACTTATCTGGGAAATTTATCTTAAGGTAATACTTGGGGGAAAACAGAATTTTGTTGAGTTTACAAACGCAGCTGCTCCTGTATGAGTCCCATATGTATGTTGTTAAAAAGAACAATTAATGAAAGCCTATACAATCACAATCGTTAATTTTCTGTATTAAGATGAAGCAATGACTTGGTCAACTTGAAACAGCAAATAATTCTCAAAAAGAAGATTTAGTTAAAGATTATCAGTGAGTCACCTGAGAGTGCATGAAATACACCGGATGAAATAAAGAGAGCCGTGAATTATAATGGAATTTGAAAGCTGTTTGCCTTCCCCTTCACTTTGCCTCCTCTCATGGGTAAGAAGCCTCCTCTTCTTCTTACCCAACACATCCCAACTTGAGGTACCCTCAGATCAATATATCTACTGGTCTCTTCCTTGTGTTACACCAAATAACTATTTTTTCACATTCTCTTGAGCTATGAGCATCGAAAAGAGATCATGTATAAGGAGACCGTGAATTATATAATAGGACTTTGTCTCCAGCCATGATTAAGTGTGGCTTTTTAAAATTGAATTCTTTCACAGCTAAAGAGCAAGGATGATAATCTTTCCAGTTAATTAAAAGTTAATTGTTCCTGTAAAAGATATATCAGTGATTAATCTTTGAGCTTCTTAGCCAGGGAACCAAATTTGAGCTCTTTTATTTTTGAATAAATTAGGTTTAAAGGCTTAGCAAGCTATTTTTCCTATTTTTTAAAAGAAATTTGACAGCAGTATAATTTAAGATGATGAAAAAAAAAGGGACTGAATAATACACTGCAAATAAACTCTAATAATAACACAAAAAATAAAGTGAATCAACAATGAGTAAAAATTATGTGGGATGAATATCTGAAAGAATTTTTGTGGAGGGAATTTCATATTCAAATAAAAAGGAAAAAGAAACATTTTAGGAAAATAATATTTTAACAATTATCTTTTAATTATTTTCCATGAAAACATTCTTCTTTACTCACATCCACTCCAGTTTATAAATATAACCATATTTTATGAAATGCAAAAATATAAAAAAATTATATTCCTCTTGATAGTCAATTGAAAATTATATTCCTCTTGATTGTCTCTTTTCAGTGTACTCTATGACATTTTATAGAGATAAAAACTAATCAATATTCTAGAATTCAATAAAGCATTACAAGGGGCCAAATGAAAAACAAGTAGTAGGACTATGATCATTGTCGTCCTAGGAAAAGTTCAGTTCCAATCTGTGAGTGCACTGTAACTTCAGCTAGAAATGTTAGCTTTCAAAGTACTTCTTAATACTGCTAATATACCGTATACCTCAGAACTTTATAGTTCATAAATATTTTATTGAACTATAACATCACTTTCATTGTGTTTATTTACACATACTATTTTCTTTCTTTGAGAAATACACAGCATATAATTTTTCATATATCTTTTAAAATTCAAAGATCCACATATATTTTATCTCTAAATTAATTCTTGTATGGTTATTCCTTTATTAAAATAGGTGAGATTCATTAATATCAGGAAGGGTTGCTAAAAGCAACTAGCATTCAAATTCTTTCAGGCTGACACTGAAATGTTAACACTTTCCAAGCTATGGCTTTTATGTGAATAAAATTAGGAAATATCTCTGTCCTATTTCATATATCCAGTTGTCTTGAAGTCTAAAAGAGATTTTATTAGTAATAGTACTTAGAAAAAAATTGTAGAGGGTGCTATATTTGTAAAGTCCCAAGTGACCTGAAAAATTATAATGAGTGTATCAGTTGGTCTATGGCTGTATTTAATAAACATCAACATGATATTCATATCTTGTTAAATTATATTTTTTAAAAACCAAAATAACAAAGAAACATTCCTGGATACTTACAGTTCCAGGGCGAGGATATGGAATTCTACCCTGATAGGAAATCAGCTGATGATTGGGCCCTTCTTTATGGGCAAAGGGCCCATTAAACACAGTCTGTATATCAGATAAATGATATACACACACCGCTGATCCTTTAAAAACCGAGCTAAAAAAACAAACAGAAAGAGATCTATTTTCTTATTTTTTTAACTTTTAAATATAATTTTAAAAAACGGATAAAGTTTGTAATAAAAGTTGATATAATTCATCATAGAAAACTTGAATGCTACAATACACACTATAAAGCTAAAAAACTTCTATTATTTTGAAATAAGCCATTGGTACATAAAACATTAAAACATTTAATTCATCCATGGAGGTAGTAGGCAGTAATAAGTTATAAAAGAGTCATCAATGTTCCCAAAATACAGGACAAGTCAAAGAAATTTCTAACTAGTTTATCTTAACAAGAAAAAAGAAACTGAAGATTTATTTAAAAATATGAGTTTGAATTCTAAGTCACTGTCAATACAATCTATCATAATTTAACTCAGAGAAATAACTCATTAAGGAAAAATGGTATCTCTTTGCCTTAAGATTATTTTAACTTTTTTTTTTAAGATTATTTGTTTATTTATTTGACAGACAGAGATTACAAGTAGGCAGAGAGGCAGGCAGAGAGAGAGGAGGAAGCAGGCTCCCCGGGGAGCAGAGAGCCTGATGCGGAGCTCGATCCCAGGACCATGGGATCATGACCTAAGCGGAAGGCAGAGGCTTTAACCCACTGAGCCACCCAGGCGCCCCTACCTTAAGATTATTTTAATGTGAGAATGTTCTTACATGTATCCTAAATAGTAGCTAGAAAAGTCTGTTGTCATAGTCTCTGTATTTTCCCTGTTAGTAACAGAAAAAAACGATAGGTTCCGCAAGAGATTCATTACATTAACTGTGTCAATAAAATCTCATAGAATTTGTTTGGGTCCTTACTAAAAACTATTTCTGTTGTTACTAAGGCAGATTGACTGAAACAAACATTGTGACTTAAATATATCTCCTAAATCAGATGCTTAATGGAAAACTTAGATGTCCATTGGAAAAAACAAGATAAATTATTAATCATTAGCATCACTGGTCAGAAATGACAATTTTGAATTTTTCAAAAAGCTACTGGGAAAAAACAAACACTGTAGAAATATTTTTTTGGGATGAACATTTTTTCTTAAGAATTTGGTTCTTTTCACTTTGTTCAATTCCTTGTGAGTTAAATCAAGACTACCTTCTCTGTTAGAACAGGAGTTAAACTGTCCATCCAGAAGGACATCTTTTTACAAGTTTTATGGGGCAAGTGTAAAAATGATTTATAATCAATATTTCTGTGATTTTCTTTTACTTTGAAGGGCCCATTACAGTTTACAATTATGCTGTGCTTGCCCCACTGGAAGAAAATGCTAAAATCTTTAAGTTTCTGCTTTATAATTGATGGTCTCATAAAAGGGACCCATTATATTCTGCATTGGCCATGTCACAGCTGGAGTATTGTGTTGCATTCTGAGTAACATTCCAGTGTAAAATGAGTAAACAGAAGCATCTCTAGGAAAGGGTGAGAATATGGCAATTGTCTGGAAATATATGACAATTGGGATTGGATATCCCTGAGAAGTTAGGAAACATTAAACCTATCTTCAAATATATGAAATACCATCATATGGAACATGAAAATTGGTGCAGTATTTTATTAGTTTCTGAATAGTCATCATTTTAGATTGCTCCAGAAGTAAAATTTATTTTAATAGAAATACCAAAAGTTTTAGGTGAAACATTAGTTTTCCACTTACTTCCTTAAAACAAAATAGCTTACGTACTTCCTGCATTATCATTTTTTTTTGAGAAAAATACCATATAGTCATCATAAACATTGTTCAAACCTATTCTGAAAGTGTTAGTTCAGCTTAAACACATTTTGGTAATCAAGCAAAAGTAGTACAACAGGACGATTACATCCTGAATGTTATGTAAAATTAAAAGTTGAAAAGAATATTTTGTAATAATTACTATTACTCAGTAAGGTTTATTGTTTAATCCATAAGCTATAATTATTTAATAATTACCTTGATGTTGTAAAAATGCCATACACTAGTGTTGTCCTTGGATTATCAGTTTCGAGTAGAAACACATCCTCTATAAAAGGAAAACATCACTCTTTTAAAGTTCCCAAATATTAATTGTATTTTAAAGTTTTACCCTAAGAAAATAATTTCAACTATGAAAAGTATTTTTGAGATAGGTATTCCGGCAGCATCATTATAATCTGGAAACAACTAAATGAACTCAATGACAGGCACATGGCAGAGTAAATTAAATAAAATATTATACAAACACAAAGTGGTTTATAAAGACTGCAAACTTATGGAAACCATGCTAATGAAGTAATATTAAATGGAAAAGGCACAGTGGTATATAACATAGACTAGAACCATGTAAACCGTAAACCTATACACCACGATACAATAAGATCACCAGTGAGTGTCTCTGGTTAGCAGAAATATAGAAATATTGTCTTCTTTTTTCTGCATTTTCTCTCTTTTTTTAAAAGATTTATTTATTTATTTTAGAGAGAGAGTGCAAGTGGGGGGAGGGGCAGAAGGAGAACAAGAGAATCTCAAGCAGACTCCCCATAGAGTGTGGAGCCCAAGGAACACTCCGTCTCAGGAACCATGAGATCAGGACCCATGACATCACGACCTGAGCCAAAATCACAAAATTGACATTTACCTGACTGAGCCACCCAGGTGCACCTTTTTTCTGCATTTTCTAAATGTCCTTTAAGGATAATATGCCACTTTTTTAAATTTAAAAAGTATTACAAATTATAATTTTTTTTGACCTAGGGTTAGAAGTTGGAATGTAGAAGAAAACTCTTTTTTTTTTTTTTTTTTTTTTAAGAAAACTCTTTCAACATGACTTTTTTTCTTTGTATAAAATAAGACTTTTTTGGTTTATGGTCAAAAGTGCTAGAGGTAGTTTAATTCAATCAATAATTCCCCTAATGACAAAAAGTTTAAAGTATATTAAGGCAAAGTTAAACGTATAGGTAGTTTGGTTCAGTAACACATATGAGAACCTGGAAGTAGATTTCTGGTGGGAACCCTTAGTTAACGACCAACTGTTACTGTTAAAAGAAAAATTTGAATTTAGTGACACTTTTGCAAATTAAGATTCTTGCTGGGAAATACAAAGAAAGATGTGTTTATTTTAAATTCACAATGAACTTAGGACTTCTTAAGCAATAAATTAATAAAGAGAAGCCTTTCCATATGTGAACAAAAGGCTAAACTGTCTGGCTTTCCCTAAAAAAAACCAGGTAAGACTGAAATACCGTAAGTCATTAAAACATAAACATACTTGCAAAGAATTTGGGGAATATAATGTGTGAGTAGGTTATAACACAAAAATCATACTTGGAACTTTCTTCTAGAAAATCTGATACAGGGGCTCCTGGGTGGCTCAGTGGGTTAAGCCAGTGCCTTTCACTTAGGTCATGATCTCAGGGTCCTGGGATTGAGCCCCGCATTGAGCTCTTTGCCCAGCGGGGAGCCTTCTTCTCTCTCTCTCTCTGCCTGCCTCTCTGCCTACTTGTGATCTTTCTCTGTCGAATAAATAAATAAAAACTTAAAAAAAAAAAAGCTGATACAAAGACTTTTGTTTCTATGATCAATACACTGGCTGGCTTTTGAAGAGTTCAGCTACCTATTCCAGTTTCTACAACTGCTAGAACCAGATTTTTCTATATTGTAATGCGTTTTTATTGCTTACCTCATCACCTGCCTCAAAATCTGAGAATAGCCAGCATTTTACATTTTAATGGGTTAAAGCAAAATAAAAGTCATTTCTAAATGGCACTTAGTAAACATGACACTATGATGTGTATCAAGTTATTCTGATTAAAAAGAGAACTGCTCCTTGGTAGAAAGGAATAAGATTGTTTGTCTTATTTGACCTGGAAAGTGTCACCCTCTTCATGTCACACATGCTGAGAATGCTTAATCCCAGGGTCACCAAGGAGGACTAAGACTAGAGAACACGTCTAATTTCTACTCTGACACTGTCCCATCCAAACTTGATTCTGCTCAGTAACCATTAAAATATATAGCTCCATTCTCGTACCAACTGATTTCAAATCAGAATATTAGAACTTAAATATATATGAAATGCATAGTCTTTCAGATAAGCAAAAATATATCATTATTCACATGTAAATTATACAAGTACATCTTTCACTCTCACACACATACTTATTTATATATCATGGTGAATTCAATGAACTAAATGTCTCAGTAGTGCACTCAGAGGCAAAACAGATTTAAAAAACACTTAAGGAAATTTATGAACAGTGTCTGGATCATTCATTCAAATTGGCAGATTATTTATGCTAAAAGCATTCATGGAAAATACACCCTCTTCTGAGAGGTTATTAAAATAAACTTTACAAACTCCTTTTCAAAAAACACTTCTCAATCTCACATCCATGTACCTAATTCATCAAAGTGTGTTTCTGGGCCGTCTTCATCCGTTACAGAGCACACCAGCCTCGCTTTTAAGAAGGTCGTCCACTTGTTGACAAGGCTACGCAGTCCCCCAGTGTCATTCTAAAACCATTTTGAAAACACACTTCAGAAAGCTTAAATAAATATTCAAGTGCATTAAAAATTCAGCTTGGACTTGGATTACTTGAGGATTTGTTATAATCTGAAGGGTGGAAATGCTAACTACATGTGCATACCAGCAAAGATGAATATTTATCTACAGTATTTTTATAAAATAGCCTTAGCTGTACTATTAATTTTCTATAGTATGGTATCAACTGTAAATGTTTCAATTTATATACGCCCTAAAGTTTTCTAACTTCAACAGTGCATGATGAAAATATCTGGAAAATGTATAGAGAACACATAATCTAATTTGTCCTAATAACTCATTGTCTTCAAAGTGAACATAAATTTTTGTATACTGTGAAGCTTGCAGAGTCTACTGTGGTCAGGAAAGTGGGCTATACTTATACCAAGTGGTCTCCAATAGCTCTATTTTCTCTCCTTCATTTCTCTGTGTTATCGTTTAATCCTCAGTATTTCCAATCAGATGCTTCACTAGATATATTTCTCCAGCCAGGGAAGGGAAAATGGCATTTGGGTCATTCACAAATAGTCTCTCCTGATTTTTTTTCTGTATGCCCAGAAGCCTTTCACTCCTTCTGCAGGCTCTACTGCCTTGTTCCAAATGACTTAAAAGCAGATGAGATCCACAATTAATGGAATATTATAATATTTAAAAATAAACTATTTAAAACACTGAACACTTTAAGAAATACTTTTGCACGAAGTATGTTAATCATAAATAAGTCAGGGCAAACCTATAAAACTCCTATTTGAGAGGTCATCATGAGTTTTCTTGAGTTACTATGTATAGCTTAGAAAGTAGCTTAGAAAGCTACTTGCTATTTATACCAGAAGAATATTTTGTTTACTGTTTTTAATTAGCACTATATTTTACTAATGCATTTCTTTTCATTAGAAAATGAAAAGTTCCTCAATAATTGTCTTTATTGAGGTTTTGCTATATTTTGTTCACAAGAATTATTGTTTCTTTCTGTAACATACAATTTAGCTATTTGTTTTCAATACAAATGCATTAAATGCAAAAAAAAATTAAACAAAAACCATTTATTTGTGTAAAATCATGACAATAGTATTTCCTTGAATTAAGCTTTTTTATCTCATATGACTGATGTGAATAAATAGTAAATTAAAATGTCACCCTCAATATTTCATTAATTTGTAACCATAAATAAAAGTGGGAAAATAAACTATCGGCAAAAGAAAACATATTTATATGATTTGAATTTGTGTCTTTCCTCAAATTAGGACAAGATTAATACTTACAGGACATATTCTGGCAATCATGGAATGAATCTGTTTTGTGCTTCTGCTATTGTCAGTCAGTTTCTCTTTGAAGAAGAAGTACACCTTAGCATCATTTGGATCTGTGCCATCTGGGATCACATGTGCATCCACAAACATAGGTTCTGAGGAAAAAATACAAACACTATATATATATACTTCTGATGGAAATCCATCTACGGTTCATCCAAGTAGATCACAGGTATATGGCTTCTTCATCTTTGGTACAGAAGAATAATTCCATGTTCATAGGCAGAATCTAACAGCAATAATTGTATTCATACAACATACTGTATTTGGAATGTCAAGTGCTACAAAATATATCTATAACGTAATAGCTTAAACTATTTTTTCCCTATCTGCAATACATTCTAGAAGTTCAGTAAATGCAAAAATTCTTTGTGCAGGGATGAGTTCTAAAAAATCAAAACGCTTTTCTACCAGCTATATCTCATGGAATTGAATGGTCATTTTATAGGGGAAAAAAAAAAGTTTGTTTTTCGAAGTATAGTTTTCAATCTAGTGCATAAAAACTCAAATTCACTGAAGCAGAATGTAGAGCCGGGAGTCCAAGATCTCAAAATGTTTTTTTCTTAAGACGGCATATGAAATGAAGGGGAAATTTTTCAAGGAAAAAAATGCAGTCATCTGAAGACATAGAGGGATTTTTTATTTCAAGAACAAAACAAGTTTTAGAATACTCTATTTTCAGATGTACTGGAGTCATAAATTGAAGACGTAAATGGACAATTGCTGCTTTCTTGTGCCTGCCTATCAGTGAAGTAAGATGCTGAACTGTGGTGATTCATGCTTCGCTGTGCAATGTTGAATGAATTGCCAAATTTAGGGTCAGCTAGAAATCATCCCCAGGGTGAAATGACAAAGATCATAGTGGTTTCTTCTTCTAAGCAGCAGCAACCGATTGAAATTGTACATTAAAGTCAAATGAGCATCTTTCATGATGTGAATGTCATGTGACTCTACCCCAAATTAGAAATAAATGAATAGTGATAATCACAAAGTTATCATACATATGATTTCTGCTAAGTACTAAATCAATTATTAAAAATTATATATACCAGTTTTATCATTTAAGAATCTAAGTCTAAAACAAATATGAGGAGTTCCTGAAAACACCCTAGTCATTATATCTAACTGTCATAAATTTAGGAAAATCTTCAGGCTTGACATTATTAAAATATTCAAGCAGACTAAATGAATAAATATCATATTTAATAGTTATATACTACAAGTAGACAACTGGAGAAGATTCTTGCATATGAGCCTGTATAGTAAATATCATTGTCATTTTTATTTATTAATTTATGATAATTATATGGCAGTTAATATAGAGTTAGAATATGGACTATGGACTACTTCAATTATTTATTTTTCCAAATATTTAAAGTCATAGAGTACAGAATTGTTACATCACAAGTGATTTTTTTCAACCATTTTAACCTTTCTTCATTATAGAACTAAATCAGTTTAAAGCATGATTCTCAAAATGCAGAAAATGTTTCTTACCACTTAGCCATTTGGAATTGTGCTGATCAGTTCTGACTGCATTCCTCTTGGTTAAACTTCGAAAAATAGCAGCATCTGTGCCCATGAAATCTATATACATTCCAGAGAAAAGCTCCTCATCTATGAAAAAGTAAGAAAATGTTAACATAATTTTAAATGTTTTTAAGGCTATTTTAAAAATCAAGGAAAACTCACTTAATTAGGTAACCACCCACATTACAGAGTGTTTATAATTGTTGGTTTCCATTGTCCATTAAATAAAAAATTGGATTAAATTTAATCTGGTCTCATTACTGCCTGTATGATTACCAAAACAATTTTATTCTACATAGAAATATATAGAATAAATCTGCCTATACTTAATTATACTAAAAACCTAAGTTTATACAGTATGTATCAAAAAAGACAGAAATAATAATATGCATAAAGTTAATAAAATGGTCTAATTAATTATTACTTTCTTTTAATAAGTCAAAAATACTATAAGAGAACACTCAGTTTCTAATTTTGGCAGGAATTAACCAAGTGGGAATTAGGGCTAAGTCATTTAGTACCCTGAATCTCTACCTTCTCATCTTTAAAATATGGGAATTGGCTTATGACCTCAAAATTTTTCACCATCTGTTAAAAATTCCATGATTTCACTACATAGGTTGAAAATATTAGTTTTTATTGTCAAAATATTATTAATGATAAGGTTATTTTATCCTTAAAAGTATATGTTGTAATTTTTAGTGCTAGAAATTTTCTATAAGGTAATTTTTCAATTATAATACACAATAGATTACTAACATTATGCTAAAAGTATGATATGATATTAATAAGCCACATGTAGTTTGACACATTAAGCCTTAAAAAAACAGAAAGCAGAGATAAAAAAGAAAATATATTTTAAAATTAAATTATCATCATTAATGGCAAAATCAGATAGTTTAATCTGTATTTGCATAACATTAGATATTGAGCTTATTTGTTAAGGTCCATATTAATTTCTACCCTAGTAAGGACAGTAAGCATTGAATTGCTATGTGTAACCCCAGAATAAAAAAAGTAATTAAATGTCTATTTAAAAAAGAATAAAATGTATCGGGTCTGACCCACTGAACCACAGTGCAGCTTTTTTCTCTGACTGATGTTCTACAATTACTCCCCTGGCTATCTTCAGATCATGGTCATTTTGGCAGGACTGGAACATTTTGAGGCACTCCAAACTCACTGCCTAATAATAAGCGATACCAATTAACCCAGGATAGAATGGAGAATGAAACGTTTTTAATATGTGCTCACCAGGTCATGCACTGGACCCCTACCGGTTAGCAAGTGGGTATCAGGCATTGTGTTGCCCAGTTCTGCTTCCTAGTGGGGGTCTGAAACCCATGGGAACAGATTATAGGAAGATAACAAATGTTCATGAAAGCATTTGGAGCAATTTAGCTTCATTTTGTGAATATTTGTGAAGCATCAGCTCAAGTATTCTATAGACAGAACAGCTGTCAAATTAAGATAACTTTGTAATTAATTATTTTTCATTTTTACTATATCGATTACCCCCAAAATGGTGGGTTATAAATTCTTGCTTTTCAATAGATTGATTAGGACAGATATTATCCTATCTGTTTCCAGGAAGAAAAGGAAAAAGGACACTCAGAGGATGGTGTATGGCAGAGAGGGTTGATTCTAATCCTACGGCACCACTTCATTATTTATGTTAAAAGCCTACTTGCCTTGTTGGCGTCATATCCTGTCTTAAATTTTTACTAATTCTATTTTTTTAATTTTTTAATTTTACTTATTTGAGAGGGAGAGAGAGAGAGAAAGAGAGAGAAAGACTGAGCGAGAGCGTGAAAGCAGGGGTAGGGAAAAGCAGACTCCCCACTTAGCAGGGAGTCCAACTCAGGCTAGATCCCAGGACGTTGGGATCTTGACGTGAGCCAAAGGCAGACACTTAACCGACTGAGCCACCCAGGTGCCCCTTTTATTAATTTTGATAGCAAGTTAGGAATAATAAATCTTCTGCTTTATTTTGTATAAGAAATAATTAAATAATTAATATCACTTTAAAAAGAATTTTAAGTAGGGATGTATTTTTCAGAATGTCTGTATTGGTTTATGCAAAGATAAACTGTGCCTTTTAACTTTTAATTCAAAAATCCTTTGCTTTCCAATTTTACTTCCACTGAAAAACCTTCTGAGGCTCTTAATAGCTTCTTTAAGAGATATCATCTAACTTCTTGCTATGTTACAACAATGACATGAAAAAAGAGAAACAACAAAAAAGACCCTCTAAAGTTGAACACTGGTTTACGTACCACAACTATATTATGAAATTTGAAATTCTTCAGTTCTCGATGTTTCTTGATCCTTTAATATATAGAAATACTTTAAATAATCTGTGTTATTCAGTGCCTTGCACTAGAACAGAAATGATCAAACCCCATATGGCAAAGTGAGATGACTACAGAAATTCATTATGCAATATTGGAGACAATATTGGAGATAATTTTAGAGGGATAATCAGTAGAACAAATAAAATGACAAATATAAGCTGCTAAACTTATTCCTCCTTTCTGTTTTCAGTTTTGAGGGTAAGCAAATCACTTAATGAATGACTCTTTGATAGCTTACATCCTAATGTTAATCAAAATATTAAAAGATAAGGGCATCTTAGTGGCACAGTTGGTCCAATGTCTGACTCTTGATTTTGGCTCAGGTCATGATCTCAGGGTGGTGGGATCAAGCCCCGAAATGGCCTCTGTGGTCAGCACGAATCTGCTTGTTCCTCTCCTTCTACTTCTCTGCTCGCTCTCTTTCTCCTCTCTCATAAATAAATGAATAAATAAATAAATAAAATCTTTAAAAAAAAGAATGTAAGAATAAAAATTGAAGTCTCAAATCCTTGAAAAATGAAGGTCAATAACTAACTTAAATTTTGTAAACAAACCCAATTCTCTAAGGACGAAAATATTAAATGACTTATCACAGTTTAATAGGAAAATTTTAAATGTTCTGTTTTAAATCTTTTTTGTTCTAAATGATATTTGATGACTATTAGTATTCACAGATCCTTGAAGTTTATAGAATTTAACTTGAAATAAATGAAAACTCTATATATTTATATATAAGTATATAAATATATAGCTATAATAATACTAGCTAGTAATACTAGTAATACTAGCTATATATTTAGCTAGTATTACATATATATCATCCCATTTCAGTAGGTGACTACAGTTTTCTTCCTAATGGAAAGACTTTCCAAGACACTGCTTTTTTTTTTTAAAGATTTTAATTATTTATTTGACAGAGAGAGACACAGCAAGAGAGGGAACACAAGCAGGGGGGCGGGAAAGGGAGAAGCAGGCTTCCCGGTGAGCAGGGAACCCGACGCGGGACTCGATCCCAGGACCCCAGGATCATGACCCGAGCCGAAGGCAGACGCTTAACAACTGAGCCACCCAGGTGCCCCCAAGACACTGCTTTTATTAAATAATATTCAGAAGCTTATCTGAAAAGTTTCTGCATCAGACATAGCTGAATATCTTGTAATTTCAAAGCTTTCTAATTTTTGCTCCCAAGGATATACACATGCATTTTGTTATTCTTTCATTTGAAAGAAATATTATTTTAATCATTTGTAAAATATTACTAAAATATGAGAAAGATGGGTAAACTTAATACTAGAAAAGAACTACAGAAAATATTGAAAATTACTTTATAATATATATATCATTCTTTTAAAAGATTTTTATTTATTTATTTGACAGAGAGAGAGAAAGTGAGCACAAGCAGAGGGGAACAGGCAGAGGAAGAAGCAGGCCCTCCACAGAGCAGGGAGCCCAATGTGGGCCTCGATCCCAGGACCCCAGGATCATGACCTGAGCTGAAGGCAGCCACCCAATCAACTGAGCCACTCAGGCATCCCTATCACTATGAGTATATGAACACACACTTTTTGGTAAATGGCTGACTTGCTCTAGAAGTGACAGCATCATCATAGTGAATGAAAAAAATTCATGTTTATTACTTCATCGCAAGTTCTTGCAACTGATAAACTACAATTTCTCAGCTCACAACTTTCTGTTACTTCATTCTTCATATGACTATCTCGATGGGCATACCATGTCATGCACTTATTTTAGTTTCCTTTTCATTTGGTATTTCCCCCTCCCTATTTTATTTTCCACTTACTGATCATAACAGACACTGTGTTCACATTGGGGTTGAAGGAGCAGCGTCCTTTTCCAGATTCACACTTAGAGTCAATCATAAAAACTTGGTCCTTTATTATAGAAAAAAACATAAATACAGCAACAATAAATAACTTTATATTTAGTTAACCAATTTGTTCTTTAGTAAAACAAAGCATCCTCATAAATAATATGCTTTCCATTTGTTTCCTATGCCTCTTCAATTTACTTTATTAAGACTTTCTTGGCCTATATGAAGAAAACATCTGGAAATGATAAGCAAACTTCAGCAGACCAAAGTTCTCATCCTACTACCATCTACATAAAGCTGATCCAAAAAGTCCTTCTCAAATCAGTACCAGAAAACAAACAAACAAACAAATAAATAATACCAGCAAAAACCACCTGGGAATCAAGGATCATTGTAAATCAAACTAGATACATTGAAAATTAGCCAAAAGAAGAAAATTGTCCACAGAGAAATAATCTATACAAGGATTATAATATTTCCAAAATAATCAAGACATTTATATATATAATACATACATAATATAATATATATAATATAAAATTTATATTACTAGTTAACTTTGTTATATAAGCATTATGCCAGATTCAAGAAAGTTGAATTCATAATTTAGATAAAAATGTTTTTTACTCTTTCATTCATTTAACAAAAATTTATTGAGTATTTACTATAAGCCAGGTACTAACAAAACATTAGGAATACAGTAAATAAGATAGACAAAAATCTTTATCCTCAAGTAATTTATAGTATAATGATGGAGAGTATAAATATACAAAGGATAAGTACAGAAAATATAGAATATGCTAGATGGTGCTCAGTGTTTAGGAAAAAATTTAAGCAGAAAATGGAACTTGGGAAACCCAGGATTGGATGCAGTGATTCAATTTGAAATATGATGGTCAGTGTAGCCTAATGGAAAAGGAATATTTTGTTGGTATATTTAACCTTTTTCTTAAACAAAGTTAGAAAAAGCTACTACTAAAATTTAAAGACAAAATTTTTCACTTTTGTAGGTTGCATTAGATGATAGAAGATCTTAATTATAAAGCTAAGGTTTTTCAAAATTTTCCTGAAAGAAATTCAGGCTCAAAATTTTTGAGTAAGGAAATGAAAGGATCAAAACATTGCTTTAAGAAGATTGGGTCTTACCTTGGTGTTTTAAGAAGATTAAGAATGGCAATCTTATTTTATTTTAAAGATTTTATTTATTTATTTATTTATTTATTGGAGAGAGAGAGAGAGAGAGAGAGAGAGAGAACAAGCAGGGGAGGGCCGGCCAGAGGGAGAAGTAGACCTCTCGCTGAGCTGGGATGCTGTTGTGGGGCTCCATCCCAGGACTCTGAAATCATGATCTGAGCCGAACCAACTGAGCCACTGAGGCACCCTGAGAATGGCCGTTTTAAAAACAGACACTGGATTAAAGAAATAGATTTGCTTTCACTGGCAATAGTCCAGGAATTAGGTAATAATAATCTGACATGTCAGGATTTCAGGGATCATGGTAACAGCAGTAAAGATGTAAGAGAAGTTGTAAAGTAAAAATCGGCAGACTTGGCAATCAATTACAGATCAGATGTAGTTCAGGAAGATGAAGAAAAGAAAGACTTTTGAAGTTTTGACTCCTTAAAGAAAATAAAACTAGTTCATTTTTGTTACACTGAGTTTGATATGGTGGCAGGAAATCCCTGAGATTTTAGGGAATCATAGAGTTTAAAAAGAATCACAGTCCTCTCTCCTGGAAAGGTCTTATAAAATGATCCTCTTCAATGAATTAACTCTATAGATGAGGGAAATAGAACTCACCCAACGTCATGCAGTTAAATAATTACAAAAGTAAAATTAAAGTTCAGTCTCCTGACTCTTCACTATGTCTGCTTTCCAAAAAAAATTAGTATTTACAAAATGACTAAACTAAACAAATGATTGAGGAAAAACAATAAAATTTAGTAAGGCCAGTTGTGATTACTTCGTCAGAGACATACACATATTTTACTATAAATGTGAGCATTGGCACTACAGGAATCGATGAAATTGTTTAGGTACCACTTGCTCTCCACTGAACTACTCCTCCATTGTTCAGCATCATTTCTCACACAATTTGAGTCTAGACTTTATCACCAGAAAGAGTGTAGTCCTCCTGAATAATCACTAATTCATGCATACAGCAACAATTCTCCAATTCCATCCCCTAGGAACCCATTTCCTCAGCCTTCTCTCTTCCTGACTTTCTTTGTTAACAACCCATTTAGATTCTGTGCTCTTTAGTTCCACTAATTTTTTGCAGAAATATTAAGTTCCTTAAATCTCTGATTTTTTTTTCATTGAAACCACAGCCTGGAAGGGCATGTCTATCTATACATTCTCCATACTTGTGTCCAAACATCTAAGCATTTTGCAGAAAGTGATTCTACAAGGTAAAATCAACATAATATAGATTTGTGATCACCAACACAAAGTGGATCCTCTGTACTGCTCAGTGAACTTTCAAGGATGCTCTATCAACGGGTTCTTCCGTTAATAATTTCAAACCATTGTCACTATAGTCAAATCACTTAATTTGTTCTTAGTTCATATGATCAACAAAGAGTTGATCATATGATTGCAGAGAAAGTGAAGGCTTTAAATGAGACATCTTTAATTTCTCACTCCAAACACATAAATGAATATATACTAATACATCCACTAGTACATGAGAGGAACTCTTTCTCTTACTTTAAGGTCATTCCACCAATGTCTTAGATCTCATTGTATCCAATCTTCTTAGGCAACTTATACTTTCCATTATCCTCCCTCTTTCTTGGATCTTATTAATTGGAAACTTTATATCATCATTTAAAGAACCCATTCAGTTCCTACACATTACTCTCATTGAGAATCACATTTCTTAAAGAATCACATATACTCATCACCATTTCCTGACTTCTCACTTTCTTCTCAATCCATTTCAATTGGGTATTCAACCTCAATTGTTCTATTGAAACCCTTTTTTATATCCTAATGGCAACCACACTACACAATTCGTGTTTATTTTTTAGACTTCATTTTACTTGGATTCTCAATGATATTTTAGATTGTTACCCATTTCTATCTTTTTAAAAAGACTTATTTTTATTCCGAGAATGTATACATTTTTGTTTTTTCCTCCCTACTTGGAGGGTTCTTCTTCTTTCCTGGCTGTTTCTTCTAGGTCATGTTCGAAGGTCCCTTTTTCTCCATCTTGCCATTAAATTAAGAGACCCTCAAGTTTCAATCATAGTCACACTTCTGTTTTCACATTATTCCCTCTCTGCATGACTAAACCCATGCATTGCTTGGGTTTCAGTTACTCTTACAAAACAATGGCTCAAACATTAATATAGCCAACTGTATATTCAACTGCCTACTTGACATTTCTACTTGAATCTTTCAACAGCAACTCAAACTCAAGAGAACAAAGCTCAGGCTTAAAATCTTAATTCAAGCATGATTCTCTTTGTTGCATCCCATCTCAGTTCATGACAAATATATGACTGAAAAGGCCAAAAATAAAAAACAAACAACAAACAAATATCTATATCATTGTAAATTCTCTTTTATATAGCTAAATCCACTAATATCAACTATACTTTTCTATACTTCATACCTGTTTTTCTGTCTTTATTGCCACTCTCTTTCTTTCTTGAAATATTATATCCACTCTCTAACTGATCTCACTACAGCCCTCTCATTCCCTCCCCACCTTAAATCATTTGTAATGTAACACACAGGTAAAAACACAAGCCTTGCCATACCATTTTCTGCTTAAGATCATTACAGTTGCTCCTCCTTTGACACAGGATAAAGACCAACATCTTAAAGGTAGCTTACAAGTTCTGATATAATTTTGTTTTTGCCATTCTTCTCATTAAATAAATACCTACTTATAGATTGGATCAGTGAGAGAAACAAGTAGGACCAGAAAGAGAGTAGGTGGTGAAAAATTAGGAAAGAAGGCATAGCAAAATGTCTCAGGTTATAGATGTCAATAAAGGCATTGAAAAACAGAGGGCATGACCAACATATTATAGATCAGTCTAGGAGAAAGGATGCTGATTACAGGAGTCAGTTTGATCACTGAGGAATCTTGGTCACTGAGAAATAGTATTAGTTTATGGATGATAATGAAAGTCAGATCAGAAAGGCTTAATAATGACATGAAAAACAGGAATATAAAAGCTGGAAATATAGCCTACTAGTCTGAGAAGTTTTGTGATGAGTAAACGAGAGAAAAAAGAAAGTTGAGAAAAGTCACAGATCTGAGATAATGATTTTAAGGAAAAGAAACATCCTATTTTAAAACAGGAGAAACAGTAAACACAGGAGAAGGAAAACGAAGATAGTAAACAGAATAATGAAGGTTATTGATCAAAGAAATTTATTGATAAGGAAAATCCATAACTTTTCCTCTGAGAAGAGGAAAGCTATGAAAAGATACATAAACAGAAAAGTTTGGTGACTAATTTGCTTCAAAAGGCTCTGGGAATAATTTGAATGCCTGTGATATTCTTGGTCATTCAAAGATAAGTTTATCTGCTTGATGACTGACAAAATCAGTGGCTTAAAGGGTATTCAACTGCTGGAACCAATGTCTGGAGATATCTGATAAAATCAACCAGAAATGAGATATAGTAATATTCTAAGAAAATGCAGCAAAATTAACCAATTATAGTTTTTAAACTAATGTTTTACTCATTTTTCAAGTCATTATGTACTTGTGTTGCTTTTTTTAGGAACAGAAGACAGAGAATGAAGACAATAGACAGAAGAGAGGTACCATGGTTAGGAATTGATGTAGCGAGGATTCGTAGGCTCTTTGGATAGGTTCTGCGAAAGCTCTGACTCAGTCTCACAGAATATTGGAAGACTCATAGGATATAATGAAAGTATGTGGTGTTCCAAATGTGAGGTAGGCTCATAAAATATCCAAGAACCAATGCATTGCTATTTGATAGGCAGATAGAAGGTGGTAGATAATGTCTCAAGAATAAAACTGAGTAAGTAATGATTGTGCCATCCTAATATGGTTTACTCTCAAACTGGTTTGAAATACAGGATAAAGGCCATATCTTTATACCAGCACATGGTGTTACTAGTAAGTACTACCTCTGGTCATTACAAAATACAACATTAGTGATGCATAAGAAGGAAAATTCTCTCAAAATACAACTCTCTGTATCATGTGGTCATTTTATGCTCAGGGATCTTTTATCCTAAAGAAAACAAATACAGTAGATGCTTGCTAGATGATGCATTCTATATTTATGTTATTGTTTGTATACTATAGATATATAAAAAATGATGTTGTGGTGAAACCCTTTGACTTGAATCGACTATACAAAAAGCTTAAAATTCATAACGCTTTTCATACTTAAATTGGCTCTTATGATGTTCACATATTATTTAAAGAGATTAATTAATGGAAATGCTTCCCCCTTTGAAATATATCTTTTGAAGTGAGACTAAAGTAGTTCATACTTAGTAAAGTGATTAAATTTTATTCCATGCTGGTTTTCCAAAGGAGATTATTTTTTGGACCGACTTTCCAATTAAGCCTCGAAGTGCATAGTGGGCAATTTGTACATGGGAAAATGATTTTATTTGAAATCTGTGCTCTGCAAACTGCTATGCTATTGTTGGCCTGTACAGTGACTGCACAGCCTTCAGTGGAGTGTCTGACAGATTGCAGACGTCTGGGGCAGTAGTTTATTTAATCAATTGATCACAGGCATGTGGTTCTAATGACAAGCTCAATGCAGCCAACTGTAGTCTTCCAAGAAGCATAGCTTTACTTTTCTTCAAGAATTGTAATATTTCATATCATGTTGAACCACTTGGAAATGCCTCATTTGGGGTCAACTTATAATTACTCAGCTATTTTTAAATGACTTTTTATTTACCAAGAGATATGTGTGTATAAATACCATGCCTGAAAAAATTAATAGTAAAGCAATATAAAGAGAAGCATTGTTCAATTATATTTGTACTTGAGTACATTAATCTCCGTGAAAGGAAAATAAACTTAATAAGGTGTATCAGCAACATTTAATCTTTTTTACAGTTCTAAACTCTAAAATTGGATTGACATTCTTTAAGAACTGGACATTCTAGATTTAAGTTGCATAAGGAAAACAAAGCCAGATAATTTGAAATAATTAAGTTTTTTAAATGCTTCTATTTAGTAAAATAACATGTTTGATTAAAGGAAGGAGGAAAGGCTCTTTTGGTCTGATGCATATTTTCCTTAGTCACTAATTACAGTTTTAAGTATCATTGGTGAAGTTCAACTAGCCTTTCTTTGTCTATACATATTAGGTACATACTTAGTGTTTAGCAAATGCGTTTGTTCACAGAACCCCAAATCATTTTAACTAATGTAAGAATAAAGCTAGAAAAGTCTAGTGTAGACTAATGTTGGTCTAAAATGAAAGCATGATCTACTAACTATAGAAAGTTCTTTTCAGCAAGGACACTTGGGCTCCCTGCTTTATGTATCTTGTATAGGTATCTCATAAAAGTTTACCAAATTTAAAAGTTAAATAAGAAATTACTTAAATTAGCTTTAAGAAAGTGAGGTTATACTATAATATTTCTATAATTTGGTACGAATAGTATCAATACCTTTTCTAAATAATTATAAAGTTACACCATTTTTCTTTCTTTTATCTTTTGTAGCTTTTTTATTCAGAAATATATATATTTAGTTGAAGGCAAAAGCCACACTTCAGTAATTGTGGGGGATAGCAATCAAATTAAATATATTTTGAGTTAAAAGGGCTTGGACCTTTGATTGATTACAACTTTTTTTATTATTATATTATGATTACAACTTTTTTAGATTCAAATACAGTTTTTTAAAAAAATATTTTATTTATTTATTTGAGAGAAAGAGAGTGTGAGAGAGCATGAGAGGGGAGAAGGTCAGAAGGAGAAGCAGATTCTCCATAGAGCTGGGAGCCCAAGGTAGGACTCGATCCTGGGACTCTGGGATCATGACTTGAGCCGAAGATAGTTGCTTAACCAACTGAGCCCCCCCAGGTGCCCCTCAAATACAGTTTTAAGAAATCTTTGGCACTAACACCAAAACTAACAATGAAAAATTGTTTCACTTACCTCTGATCTCCTCCCTCTATTCAAATAAGTACACACGGGGCTGAAGGCACCACTCCCACAAACATACAAGTGAGTACGATTGAAAGCCTGAATTACACGGACGAAGTTCCCACAGCCATGCTGAAAGAACAAAGGAATAAGCAGTTAGCAATACAGTGACATTTATTGCTATTTCTAAGTAGTACTCTCATACTCCACCATATATTTCCTTCCTGCTCTCACTTTTTTGTTGTTAGGAGATAACAAGAGAATAGCACAGTTTATTCTATTGGTTTACATCAGGAAGAAGGTAGTTCAACTTGGATAATGAGTAAAATGTCACTCTCATATTTCAATATTTTACATACTGTGTAAGTTTTTATGTTCTGAAATTTTATGAACTTACTCTTTATCTGAGAAAGTTGAGAAACTGAAAAGTACACCAAATTGTTTCCTCAAATTTTCCTCAAAACGTGACATGTGCGCACACATGTTATATAAATATATTTTGAACAAAACTGCCTATACAAGGTCCATATCATCATTACTACACAATAGCAAACGCTACTGGCTTTTACAGTTGGTGAATAAAACAGACTGTTAATCACATGCCAGCGCTGTGATGTAATCGTTGTCCCTCTGGCCTTCATCCCCTAAAATACTTTCCCAGTTTTTTTTTTTTTTTTTCACTTGTTCCTAGTCCCACCATTGGAAAAGGTGTCATTTGTTCACTCAATGAAATGAAAAATATTATTGTAATTATAAGTTGACTCTGACCTTGCAGAAGTATGTAAACAGTTAGCATCAAAGGTAGATGTCTGTGACTGAATTAATCATTGCGTGCTGTGTATTGCTAGGCTCACTATCCCTTGCTTATTACAAATTAAGCAAGCCTGAGACTGAATGTTGTTTTCTTCAGTCATTTTTTTCACAAAGAACATCATAAAAATGGTGTTAAAGGGTGCCTGAGTGGCTCAGTTGGTTAAGTGACTGACTTCGGCTCAGGTCATGATCTCAGGGGATTGGCATCAAGCCCCTATCAGGCTCCTCCGCTCAGCATCGACTCTGCTTGTCCCTTTCCCTCTGCCCTTCTCCCTGCTCGTGCTTTCTCCCTCTCTCTCTCAAATAAATAAATAAAATCTTTAAAAGATAAAAGATAAATAAAAGTGATGTTACAAGGACAAATATTTTTATTAATAGATATATTAAAAGGTAACCGTGGTTTTCCCATGGGTAGTCAGACAGCATATATTTCTTCTTTTTAACTCTTCTAGGTACCATATTACTAATTTTTATAAGGTACCATATTACTAATTTTTTATAAATTTTATATATAAAATTATATATAATTTTTTATAATTTTTAATTATAATGATAATTTTATTATCATTTATTATTTATATTATTGGGAAAATAAAAAAAAAACAACCAATTCTCCAAAAGTAGAAGTTAATTTTTTTTGGAAGTCAAGTTTAAAGTCAATATTATTTTATTTTTCTCATAATATTCTCGTTTTATATTATTACTCGCTAGTGAATATATGCTTATTTTTATATGTAGTAATTTTATACAATTTCTATTATGGATTTTATATGACACAATCAATCATTCGCTCTGTTATCAAACAAATTAATTCTTACAGACCAGACTATACACTTCATTTTTAAGACATCGAGAATTTTTGTTAAATATATAGTGTCACTATATCTTGACACCTGTTTATAGGGGTACCTGGAAATTGACTACAGAATTGTAGATGATAATGTGTTTCTCTGTAGAAAAAGAATAGATGAAGTATGGTGTTTATATAATACGTCTATGTTAAGGTTATCTGTGAGCAATGAGACTTGTGTTTATTTTTTTCACATCCAAGTTTAGTCATTCTGGGATTCTGTATATACTATTTTCCCAGATAAGACATGAATTCAATTCTATTAATAATAGATTATATGTCATCTTGAGTTTTGTGGACAGTTTACTGTCATGAATAACTGGTATTGGTAAAAAGAAAGATATCACTAATACGTTCTGTATTTCAAGTACAAATTATACTTGTTTCATGTATATGTTTCTATCTCTCTGTATATTTTATATCTACTTATCATGATCAATATTTGTTGGGAATTTATCATGCCCTAGACTTTAGAATGATCATTTTACATGTTTAACCTGTTTTACTTCCCAGGAGGTTTGATTTTCACCTTTATAGCTTACATTTATTGAAGGTACATATGCCCTTTGGGCACTTCACATTCATTCAGTTTGGTACAACTCAACTCCTTTTAGCAAAATAGAGCTTAGAGCTTTTTTAGTTAATTTGCTTGAGGTCGTTGAGCTAGAAATAGGTTAAACAGATTTTCAAGCACAAATGTGTCTAACATTGAATCTTGTACAAGATTGTACAATCACTTGTACAATCAGTTTATAATTTGTCCTTGGGTAAGGAATCTACAGTGGGTAGAGGAGAGTTTTTCCAAGTTATTAATGTTTACAGAGCTCTTAATCTTTTGATATTAAGTATTTTTAATCTTCAAAGCAAAGTTCCAATTAAAGTATTAGTCCCATTTTAGTGATGAGAAACTTGAGTCCCAAAGAGTTTAAATGAAGTACTCTAGTTTTAATAAGTAACTGAGCTGGGTCTTGAACCAAGGCTACCCTCCACCAGCCAATTTTTGTAAAGAAAGGGGTGGGTTCACCATGAGACAGATTTCCAGGCTACCTGATGATACCCAGTGTGACCCTCCAACCTTCCCCACAGAAAAAAACTCAAAAGAAAAAATAGATCAGTTAATTATCGAAAATTATTTTCTAGGTCCTTTCCATTTCCATAGTATTTGTTCACATTATTTCTGATTTAGGCCACAGCAATTACGTCAATGCTATCCAGCAAATATTTACTGAACTCATTCTATGTAAACACTGTATGTGGTACCAGCAACAGTGAAATGAATAAATTCAATTTCGTCTTTCAGAGAAAGGAAACCATAATACATGAGGCAACATGTGGATGCTATATTAGAGTTACATTTTTTTCAAAAATATGCTATAGGAGGAGAGAAGAGAGAATGAATAATGTTGACTTAGGTGTGAGGGTTTGAAAAGGGGTGTCATTGGTGCTGGGACTTGAAGAATAAGCTAGATACTTTGACAGGCAAAAGCATAAAGAAAGAGCTTTCCAACAGAAAGAAAGAGAATATGAACAAAATAATGGGGGCATGACAGAGCAGGGTTTACTCCGGAAGCAGTGCCTAGAGGGAATAGTGAATTACTGTGTGATGAAACCGGAGAGGCAATTAGAGTTGGTCTGTCATCATGCCATAGTCTTCAGATGGGCAGTAGGTGGTGGATTTAAGTGTACAGATATCAGAGCCATTTGACCCGGGTTCAAACTTTAGCTTTACCTTTCAGTAGGTGTTTGAACTTGAGACATTTACTTAGCCTCTCTGTGCTTCAATCTTTTTACTTGTAAATGGTGATGATAACATTTGTTGTGAACAATATACTAATAAAGCAATTGGATTCGTGTCTGGCAAATCATAAATGCTCACAGTGTCAGATATTGGATTCTTTCATATGTATATTTTTATTTCAATGGTCAGAAAAAGCCTGGTGAAGTGGACAGGGCATTTGTCCTGAACAGAGATTAGTACAGATCCTCTATGAAAGGTTTGGAGAATACATCTTCAGTGAATTTCAATACCGTGGATTTTTTCTTTTTTAATTGCTTAGTTCTTTTTTAAAACTATTTCCTGATACAATGCTAAATGAAAAATTAAGCTGTTAACATTATGCAGAATATAATACCATTTAATCTATATTCCTATATATTTCAAACAATGAAGTATTGCAAAAATATACATCTAATTTTTAAGTGATTACTTTGGGGTAGTGGAATTCATTTTATTTACTTAATAGTAATATACCACTTACTGCGTGCGATGTATTGTTCTATGCTCTCTTAAAATATTAACTCATTAATCCTCGTAACAACCCAGTAAGGTAGAGATGATGAGAATGCCCATTATGCAGACAAGGAAACGGAAGCACAGAGAGGTTAAGTTTCTAGGGTCAAAGAGCTCAGAAGAGATTGTTTTCTGTTGCTTTTTACATACTTTTCTAGGTCTTCAAAGATTTCCATATTGAACATGTATTTGTTATGTAATTTTTAACAGGAATGTTTTTGAAATATGTCCTGGAGCCCAGATGCATAAGACTTGAAAAATATTGACTCTTCATTGCCCAAACTATGCAATGCAGAAAAAAATCCCTTATTCTTTTCTTCTTGGCCTACACATCTTTGGTGTGAGCAATAAATCTAAGTATTTTGATAAATATATTTCTAAAGAAAATATATTATCCAGTAGTTTGGGATCCTTTGGTCACATAAATAGGGATACTGATATTCCTCAATTAATAAATAAAGTTTGACATTCTGTGCATTTAATGCACATATGTCTAAATATATGTAATCCTGCTTAATTTTCCAACAATCTCTTACAGTATTTACTCAGTGCATTCATTATGTCCTATCTCATTGGATATGTTTGACAGCATGTGCTACTGTTCAAGCTCAATTTATTTAGAGTATGAATAAAATATTAATATTTAGAAACAAATGGAGCATGGAGGAATGTGGATACAAAGAGGCAGAGAGGGAAATGGGAGGCAGGTTATAGTCTCTTTAGCTAGGCAGAAAATTAGTTATATTCCCACCATGATAACGTATTTTCTTTATAAACATTAGTTTATTATGATATATGATTACTGGGATCAAATTTTTGTCTATCGTGAATTATTCTCTAATAAGTGTTATTTTTTCTAAGTAATTAAAATTTGATACATTAAAAAAATCTAAAGGAATAAGAAATGCTTAAGTCCATGCTGTATATTTTCTTTCAATAATACAGCAGTATGGATTTTAACTGTTACTAGTTTATGTTTTGCTTAAGTAGATGATTAATACAATATGTAAAATAAAAATATTTTACTTTAACCAAAATGAACTTCTAAAATATGTGCATAATGAATTTATTATAAATATTATTAATTTAAAGGCATTAATAAGCTCACCATCCACTGCATCCTACCCCCAACTTCTGACAATCACTTGGAATAGATTCCCATGCTTTGAACTTTTTCAGTTCTTGTTCAACTTTATTAAGTGCCCTGATACAGGTCTGGGCACAGAGAATAACGACACTACCCAGTACTTCCAATCAATAAGGGGAGAGTTACAGTTACAAACCCAGCAATATATGTCAGAGTGTTTCCAGTGTATACAGAGGGACAGCCACCCCAATAAGACTTTCCAGAGAAGTGACATCTGCACAGTCACTTGAGATGGTGAGTGGATGACTGAGGTTAAAGACAGGAAGATGACTGAATAAGGGAGCCACATGTACTTGGTGTCAAAGGCTGAAAGAGGAAAAGGGTGATGCTTATTTGAATTTCAGTATCATTGAAATAAAATAAAGAAAGAAAGTTAAGATAGACACAGTATAGTTGCCAGTAAGTCTATCAAAACTTTCCTAAATACCCCAACTGCAGTGCTTTTTTTTTTCTTTGTCTGCTGTGGGTATCCTTAGCATTTACCGAATTCTTCCTAGTGAGAGGCATGTTTTATCAGATAAGACAGTGGCCTCCTGCCCACTTGCTAGCAGGACAGCTGTGGTAAGTTCCTCACTCTTTCAGTGATTTTTTTTAAATCTTAAAAATGCAAATGGTGACAATAATGTCCGTCTTGTAGCATCGTTGCAAGGATTAAAAGAAAGACTTAGAGGCCACCTGGGCGGCTCAGCGGGTTAAACGACTGCTCAGATCCCAGAGTGCTGGGATCATAATGGCAGCTCCAAGGGGAGTCTGCTTCTCCCTCTGACCTTCTCCCCTCTCATGCTCTCTCTCACTCTGCCTCTCTCTCTCTCTCAAATAAATAAAAAAATAAAGTCTTTGAAAAAAAAAGAAAGACTTAGAACGGTGTCTGGCCCATCCCATTAAATATTGACTACTGTTATTTGACAGGTATTGCGTATATGTCTCATCATCTCTAGTGTATTATCAAGACTCTTAAAGATAGAGACTCCATCTTATTCACCTTTGGTTCCTTCACAATAGTTAACTGATTTTTACAAATTAAGATTCCCCTGTTTTTAAATAAAATAGAAAGTATTAGTTGACATTTCTTCTAACAGAATTAAGAGATGCTTAACTATTTAGTTTCATTAAAGAATCTAATAATAATAACAACAATAACAATAACAACAACCTTTCTCTACCACTGGTCTTTTTCTTGTGGCCTGATTAAAGGACACTTCTCTGTAAGTACTTCTTCACATGTATGAAATGAACTGGGTTTGTCAAACATTCTCTTCTCTTCATAGAACATGTGTTTAGAAGTTATTTTGATTATTTCCCAGCACCTAACAATGTTGGCCATACTAGAACAGAACCCTCTACCAGTTACTTCTGTTATGTATACTAACTGGCTGCAGAGTAGAATTTAAAGATATCCATGAATGATATTACAGCATGATAAAACTATGGGAAAATGTAAGCATATATTGAAGATTTCATCTAATGACTCTTAATTACAAGAAAGCAAATGACAGAGCATTTCCATTTTGCCAAAGGAGGAAAGACATCAAATGATTTGGCTAAGATTCTTCAGAAAACCAACGCCAATCTTTGGAAAGAAAATGTGCAATGGTATCTAAATCCTACATATTCTATCTGTGACACTTTGTATGAATGGGAAATGAAAATCTTTTTGAACAAAGAGGACAACTAAATACAGTAATTACAGTCACAGGATATTATTGTGGCAAAAAACAAGACACGGAAGAATGCACATCAGTGGGGCAAATCTCTACATTAAAGGATGAAAGAAAACATTTAAATTCATGTACATTATTGAAATAATAGCTTCATGGGACAAAAAAAGACTTCTCCACAACATTACACTTTCTACTATTTGTTCCCGAGAAGATAAGCATAATGTATTTTTCTGAGTGTTTCTTACACATTTTTCTGGATTTTTTCCTATAAAATACAGTCCAGCAGATCCTATGGGAAGCAAATATGCCTCTGCAAGCTCCTTCTGCCCATTTGAAAACTTCTCTTAAAAGATGAATTCTAAACCTGGAAACGTGAGACCCAGAACTGAATCACCAGCTCTCAACAACACCCTCCAGTGAGACCCAGAGATACTAGATGCCGGGGTCTTCCATGGCCCTGTCTTGCACCAGACCTTTTCAGAACCTCATCCCAGAGAGTAAAGAGTCAATAAAAATAAAAGTTTGATTTTCACACTTCCTCTTTCCACAAGGATTAGTCTTTTCCTTGAACCACCACGACAAATCTCTGAAACCCTCACTATCAAATCTCAGTGCTTAGCCTTGGACCCTGAAATCAACATTTCTTACCTCTACACTTTTAATGAGTGCGTAGTCAACATTTTTTACACAAAATCAAAGCTGTTATTTCTTAAGACCTCAGATCTGATTGTGTGTATGTATGTGTACAAATACTAGTTTTTCTAACCAGCCACCGTATTTCAACTTCATACCGGCATAAGCACTTCCATGCTCCTTCAATTAATGTTGACTTCTCCAGCGAGATAATAGAGTTGAGGAGAATCAGACTGTCTATTTTAGTACACATTATGGCTGTAGCAATAAACATTATGCTAGACACATAATAGGGGCTCAATCTATATTGGTGGAATGAGTGACTGAAAAAGTGAATCAATGCATAAAAAAAGTTCTTTACCAAATTATTTGTGTAAGATGGGTAATTCTGATATATGGTTCCATTATGATAGTTTTCACGAATTGAGACAAGAAGTTAAAATGACATACATGCTTCATTATAAAATTAACTAACAGGTACACTGAAGATCGGCTCCATGTATTTGTTTCAGCATACTTGAGAACAATTTAATGTATCAGTTCCAGCAAGCTGTTTGCAGAAATCCACATAGATTTCTTTCTTAACTCTTTATATGGAATTCCACATAAGATATACAATTTGTACAAATGTTGCACACTGAACATTTATTGATATTCATAGCTGCCTTGATTTTTGTTTCCGTGGTTATTTTTAACTAACAAAGATATCGGTAATCGTTGGTGATTCATGCTTCTGGAATGTGCTGGCTCACCAGTACCCTTTTGCCGAGATCTTTCTTTGGAGAAGCCCACATGGTATCTGGGAGCTTCTCCAGACACTTGCATTATCATTATTTCAGTGGCCTGCTGAGAATTCTGCAGATTGGATCCACTGGAACAGGGGTTATTACTGAAATCCATCATGAAAAGTGTCAGAATGCAATAATGAAAGCAAGGCAAGAAGTTTTTACCAAGTCAGGAATTCCTGAGTTACAGTGTTTAAGAGTTCCAATTCCTTCACATTTTCGTTTTTTACCATGTGTCCAGCAGAGGATTTAAAATACCAACACCCCTTGTCTCACTCTTGGCTGCACTCGAGGTACATGGATTCAAAGACCAAATATTTAAGTTTTAGAGCTTTTTTAGGCACTCACTGTGGGATCTTTGCCAGCCATCTTGCACTCTTCGACTTTGATTGTAGATGCTGGCCAGAAAACCTGCTCGGAAAGGAAAGGAAAGGAAAGGTTACATAATCTCACTTATACTTATGACAGCTCTGCGCTCTTCATCTACTTTATGTTAACACATTTCTTTAAGGCATTTCTATATTTATATTTCAAGATTCTTTCTTTCAGTTTATAAACTGAAATTCATAAAGATTTTATTATTTTATTCTAATAACTGTTTTTATTTTTCTCATCAATTTTTCCTTTAACAAAAGACTTTCAATAATATGTGCCCATTTCCTAATGACATAATATTAAAATAATGTCATTCATGTGTACAATAAAATGTGTATTTCCCTCCTTTTCCATTATTCTTTTTTCAACTGCTTACATCACAATGAATTTATATTTACATTACCATTTTGGTTTAATATTATTTTTGGTAAACCACAGTCAGGCTGGTAGATTTATTTAAAACAGGCCCCTAGCCTCAACAGCTAAAATAACTTGGATTGAATCTAAGAGATTCCCTCTCTGAAATACTCAGCTAGTGTTCTAAGTCACTATAGCCTTGGGTCAAGTCTGACAGTGATAATTATTTATTTTTTTTAATTGTCAGCCACTGACCCTTGTTAAAATAATAAATTCAGAAGTCTCCTTGTTGTAACGAACTTATAGTTAATTAACTTTTATTTCTTCACTCCAATGCAGATCAATTTATGCCCTTCTTATAAAATAGAATGATAAATACAGGTCACACTTGTTCAAAGAACGGTGCACTGAGTAATGGTTCTTTTTAAGGCCTTGTTGGATTACATACAGATGACAAGGTAGATCTTCCTTTAGTCTGATCATTTTTTCAGGCTATATTATATGCTTCTTTCTGTCTATCTTCCTATCTCTCTCTGTATCCACACCCACACACAATCGTATGTAAACACATACACAGGAAGTATTTTCTCATTTAGTTTTAGAATTTGAAGGTTAAAATCTATGAAGCTAGACAGTGAGAACTGAATTGATTTATATTTTCAGTTCATGAAGTAAGTACTAACTTCCGATTATTTGTTGACATGTGACCTGTACTTTTATAGTTCTAATGGAATATACAATTTTTTCATTGTATTTGAAATTTTTAAAGAAAAAGGAACCTAACTCAACATGGCCTTCATAGAAACGGTAAACTTACACTCAAAGGTTCTTGACTTATATTGTTAATATTCAAGGAAAGAATGTGATCTTTGCTGCCCACATATATCCGGTCCTGATCTTCATCCATTAATAATATCCTGTAGTCTAAAGGGTGGTGGGACAGGCTGAAGTATTCAGAGGTCTTGGTTTCACGAAGCTCTGAAATAGTGAACAGCATAGTGAAAACAGTGTATCTTGGTTCCATGATTCTATTATTTTGATGAAAATTACTTTATAGAAATATTTACCAAAAAAGTTAAGATGTATTTTCCTTCCTATGATAATAAGTTAATTTAAATAGAATTATGTTAGTGGTTATTTTTATTTATTGCTTCTATATTGAAGTAAAACATAAGTAAATCAATAAATGCAATGTTGAAGTTTATGATTCTATTTTATTGTAATTTTATTGCAAAATTATTCACATTACTCAAGAATCTCATCTCAGTTTTATCACTGGCTATCGTCAGCTCAAAACTAAAATAGATCAACCAAAAAAACAGCATAAATGAGCAGATTGAACAAAAAAACAAAACAAAATAATGACAGTGTGATGTCTTCTTAACTTCTCTTAATGTTTTATGGTTATAATCAATACATTCATCATTTTAAGATTGGTATTTTCTACTTGAAATATTTACCTTACTTCCTCAACATAATTCTAACTAGTTTGATTTTTTTTTCTATAAATTACTTGAAAACAAATCTACTCTTTGCCTATTATACCTCATCCAGGAGGCAATGATGTTTAAGTGACAGTCTGGCTATATATATATCAAAAAGTAAATCACAAATATCCAGATGACCTGAATGTTTAGATCTTCAGTATCTCAATCATCACTGACTCATGCTCATTTAACTTCTTTTACAATATGTGCAAAATATGTACCCATATAGCTGAACTTTGAAGACAATGAATGCACCATGACAATTAAAAAATCAATAATCAGTATAACACATTCAATATTTTTCCAGTCAAAATACTTCTTTTTACAATTTATGCCTTTCCCATTCAAATGGTGAAGTATTTCTTTGTTCTTGGGATTATGATCTTGAGAGAGTGACAAACTCTACAAAGCAGTCTGCTTTCATAATTTACTGTTTCAATCATGAATTATTTCTAAATTTTAGACATTGAATCACAAATATACTTCTAGAAATTCTCGTAGGCTGTGGTGTGACTTAAACCAAAGCTTGAAATGGTAAGAATTCTTATAGAAAGACATGAACTATAGTCTGTGAACTCTTGGGCCATATCCCATATGCAAGGATAGAGAAGTCACAAATTTAACCTATTTCCTGGGCATATCAGTTCAGAATGTTTGCCATTATATTCTTCAAGCAGTTCTATATCTAGCCAAGAATGTGCAAATGTCATGGGAGTAGCACAGTGATTATGAAGTCAGGCTGTGGTACCAAACTTCCTGTGACATTGAACAAGTTACTTAACATCTTTGGGCTTTAATTTTCTCATTTGCAAAAAGCAACAATATCACCTCTACCAAGAGGTTCCATGGAAATCAATTGCATACCTGTAAATATTAGAAATGACTGACAGAAAAAGTATTCAAAAAGTTCTAATAATTATTGGTTAGTTGTTAGTATAGTATTATCAAATTTGAATTACTATCCAAATGACATATGGAATTGGATAGATACACATTTTTTCCCTTTTTCTTCTAATTTAAGGAACTAGATTTCTCAAATTACTAACACATAATCATAAAACTAGTCTCTGATATTTTGTCCCCGCAATGACAGTAGTACAGTGTAGAAATTTTTTTATGTGAAAGTTATAAAAATACTTCAGGAGAGTCTTAAGAAGTAAATCACGTGAGAAGACAGAAACAAAATACACTGAAAGATGATTTCAACAAGAGACTAGATGACAGATCTGGAAATCAGAGATTTGAGATGCAGAGCGCCGTGTGGCGTGCTAACCTAGTTCTAAGTTACTGGGCCTCAGGAGGCATCACGGACAGGTGATGCGGTTGGCAACCATGGTGCCACTGGTCCAGGAACTAGAACTGCTTCTTTCAGGAGGAAAGCAAGACTGAAGAGAGGGAAGTCATTCAGGAAAAAAGTCAGCTCCTGCCAGACCAGAGATTATTGCTGAAATAGGGGGAAAAAAGAAAAAAATCCAAGAGCTCAGAACATGAGAGAATATAGTATCCAAGAAATGTCACTCAAAGTTTGCAGAGACGAAGGCTGCCTTGATTTTGCCTAAAATTCAAGATGTTATATAAAGCTTGGTTTTCATCATATGGAAGAGACTCATGGTTGTATGTTTCTATAAAAAACACCAGGAGAGTGCTCGCTTCGACAGCACATATACTAAAATTGGAACGATACAGAGAAGATTAGCATGGCCCCTGCGCAAGGATGACATGCAAATTCGTGAAGTGTTCCATATTTTTTGAAGTGTGTAAACCTGGCGATTCACAGACCTGTACCCCTGGGGATAAAAATAATTATATGTTTATAAAAAAATAAAAAAATTTAAAAAAAAATCAGGAGAAAGGGATAGGTTGGGGTGAAGAATAGATGTTCAACACATACCTCTTCAATAAATAACTCTCCAGTGAAATATATAGACTAGGAAAGTAAAATATGGCCTCTGGGGCCCAACCACCAGAGTCTGAATCCGAGCTCTGCCATTTCATTTCTTTTTGTTTTTTTTAAATATTTTATTTATTTATTTGACAGACAGAGATCACAAGTAGGCGGAGAGGCAGGCAGAGAGAGAGGGAAGCAGGCTCCCTGCTGAGCAGAGAGACCGATGCGGGGCTCGATCCCAGGTCACCGGGATCATGACCTGAGCCAAAGGCAGAGGCTTTAACCCACTGAGCCACCCAGGCACCCCATGCCATTTCATTTCTATATATACTTGGAAGGTGCCTTTATCCCTCTGCACTCTAGTGTCTTCATGTGTAAGGTCAGAATAATAATAATAGTACCTCCCTCATAGTGGTGTTGTGAGGTTTAAATTGTTGATATACATCAAGTGCTTAAAAGAGTGCCCGTCCCATAGTGACATGGGTTATATTATTATGACTTGGGAAAAGACATCAAGCTTCAACCAGCAAGGTAAAAACAATTCTTTACACATGGAGGAAACATGGAGGACCAGATGGCCTGATTTTTATTTATTAATATATTTAATACTTCATTTTTTCACAGGTAGAATATACTCAAATTATTTGAACAGGAGAATAAAATAAGAAAATCATTTTTAAGGAAAATAATTTGTTTGAGCGGCAGGGTAATTTTAAAGTATGTGAGACTGGAGAACTAAGAGATGAGGGTATTCCAGATATGATGTTGATAGAGACCTGATATGCTAAAAATGGAAGAATTGATGAGCAGAATGCTTAAAAGAAAGGATTTGGAATCAATTTTGTAAGAAGCTGGTCTGGGGGGTAAAAGGAAGCTGTAAGCTAAGAACAGGAGAAATGAACATGCCTTTACTGGTTCTGGGGGATTTGAAAGGGAAATTTCCTTGGTAGAGAGTTTGCTTGAGTGTTGACAGATTAAATTCAAATCAAAGCAGATACATCCCACAAACATGTAAAACTAAAGTATCTGTTTGCCATCAGAACTATCAAGTCAGGGGTGCCTGGGTGGCTCTGTCATTAAGTGTCTGCCTTTGGCTCAGGTCACGATCCCAGGGTCCTGGGATCAAGCTCTGCATCAGACTCCCTGCTCTGTAGCGAGCCCTGCTTCTCCTTCTCCCACTCCCCCTGCTTCTGTTCCCTCTCTCTCTGTGTCTTCTCTGTCAAATAATAAGTAAAAGAAATATCGAGTCAGCAGGTAGAGTTTTTCCAATTCTTCTCAGGGGTTACATTGAGTTTCTGAGAGTCGACAGCTCTGAGAAAGCCCTGAGAAGAGACTCTGAGGTAGTAAATTTGAAGTGAAAAGCCAAACATAGAGATACATTGATTGTTTCACCCAAAAGGAGCAACTCTGTAATTGAAACTGAAAGTGAATCATGATATATAGGCAACAGTGTGCCATTGGGGTGGGAGTATACAATCCAAGTCAGACAGTCCTGAATTGAAATGCAAGCTTAAACACTTACTGAGCATACTATTTTAAGAAAACTACCACTCTTTGCCCAATTTTGATTTCCTCATCTATATGTTATGCTAACACCCAGTAGTGGGTCAGGGTATGCTCCTTTGAGCAGGAGACACTTGACCTTCCATCTAACAGAGAATTTTCCTTGTCTTCCCTGTAGGCAGAGCCCGCCTGCATCTACCATCGTTGTCCAACCTCACCCCTAGCCCGTGAGTGGCTTAAATGCGACATGTGATGAGTGCTGGTCAATGAGAATTAAAGGGAAGCCTTCTGCAGGAGTACTGGAAGAGGTTCCTTCTGTCTTCAAGACTGGCACCAAAAAAAAAAAAAGAGGTGATTTTGTTTTCTGCCTCTGGACATTTGTACATGAGGGCTATGAGATGTGCCGCAGTTGCTGCTTACCATGCACACTGGGAGCTCAGAATGGCAAGCAAAAATTTAGAAAAAAACCAGGCTGAAGAAATGATTTAATCTCTGAACTCATCCTAGAACAGCTCTATCACTGGACCACTTTTGTTACAGAAGATTAAAAAACAAAAATCCATACTTTTTTTTTTCTTTTAGACACATTGAGGTTTGCATTTCCTGTTGTTGAAACCCTTCCTAGGGACGCCTGGTTGGCTCAGTCAGTTAAGTGTCTGCCTTCAGCTCAGGGCATGATCCCAGGGTCTTGAGATCCAGCCCGAGCAGGGCTCTCTGCTCAGCGGGAGTCTGCTTCTCCCTCTCCCACCCTGCTGCTTCCCCTTGCTTGTGCGCACTCTCTCTAAAATAAATAAGAAAAAATTTTTAAAAGATTTTTTTAAATTTTAATTTTTTAATTAAAAAAATTTTTTTAAATTAAAAAAAAAGAAAAGAAAAAGAAACCTTTCTTAACTGCCACGTCTTCCAAGTATTCACAGCCCCTACTTGCCACCTTCTCATTCTTTCTATCATGGTTTGTTTCATTCCAGTATTTTTTTAAATATTCTTTTTTCTTTTTCCCTTCTCTTCCTAATCTATACTGAAATAAAACCAAGAGTGTGATCTTAGCCAGGAAAACAGCCTCAACCGAACTTTACTTGCAAGTAACAAACAATGGCAGTTTTCCTCTTTATCTGTTTCATTAGAAAATAATCAATTTCTTGCATTAATTCAAATACCAGAGGGAGCAATAACTGCATTAACTGAAGACCTTTCTGGTTCAAGGATTTTATCTATTTTCCTGAGCCATAAAGCTATCTTCAAATTTAATTACCTGCCGCCCATTGACAGTTGACAGCTGTTAACCAAGGAAGATTTACTTAGGAAGTGCCCTGTTAGAAACCTAGAAGCCAAGGTTATTTTGTTTAAATGCTATTTAAATTACTGTTAGTTAGCCATAACTGAACTCTGGAGCTTGGGAAAAAACAAAACAAAACAGACTTTTTTTTTAGAAGAGATGCATTCAAAGCATTGAGGATTTTTATCTATAAAAAGAATGACTGAAGAATCCATCATTTTGGTTTAATGCAGATCCAACATTAAGTCAAATGAATGATTCAGTGATTTGGTCATAGTAAAAGAAAATGATTTAATGATTTGGCTAGTGAGAAGGAAATCACTATTTCTGGTCTTTCATCTAAATAAGTCAAAGAAAGCACCGTCCTTTTACTTCTCTAAATCTTAACAATGATGTCATCGTTTTTGTAAGTGTTGGAGGTAAAACTAGTTGTGTTGTTTCTCAGAACATGCTCAACGGATAGAGAAGAAACCCTGGCTGAGAGTATGTAGTATTAGAAAATGCAGTGCCCCACAAAGGGCAGTGTAGGTCTCTAAGTCCCTGGGAAAATCTCCTGGGAAACAGTATTAAAAAAAAAAAAAAATGCATGCTTCTATCCTGAAATCCACATTATTGTAGAGTTCTGTGATGGAAAATTACTGTAATGCCTTCCATGCCAATGCTCCCTGAGGGAAAATTTGCAGCACAATATGCTTACCTGAAATTCATGTATTGACATGGATTTTCCTTTGTAATAGAAGCTACCAGGAGCCTTGAGAATTTCACCAAGGTTGGGAGAACAATACATTCCTCCAAAATATAAACCTAGCAATATAAGCTTCTGGGTTCACTTTAATATAGTCAATATATTGCTGTAGCAATTACAACATAATTTAATATACAGTAATATATTCTGTCAATAAATAACACTATCTCTAACCACATAAGAACTAACTTTTGTTCTCTGTCGACCTAGTCAGAGATCTTAACATTTCTGTGGTGACTAAGTCAATAAAAACTCATTCATGCTCTGAGAAATGTGATCTTGGTGGAGGGTGGCGAGTCCTTTCTCATGAACATTTTTCTGTTAAACTATTAAGTAGGGGAACTCATTCGTTCAGAATACTACATTATCTTTGGCCTTTTATAAATGACAAGTACAAGATTACTTGAGTGAAAATCAATTCCCAGGGTCTCTCTATTAGAAGCATATGCTATGGTTACTTATTAATTATATTTAAGTTCATGATGTGTTATTAACTTATATGTTCAATACATACATATTGAGCCCTTATCACAGCCGTCTAGACATTGCTCAAATAGAGGCCACAAATATGAAGATCCCAGGCCCTCACAACAATTCCAAATCTTATCTTACATTCTGTTATTCTGTTTGGCTAGCCCACCGTGACCTTCTCAACGGAAACCTTAGCTGTCCCCCAGGCAGAATGCGCATCTACAGATTTCAAAGTAAATCCTTAGGATATCTTTTACTTCAGAGCTATTGCTAGTGACAGGATAATTTCCTCTCCAGAATGTCTTATCTCAGAAGAATTTTAAGTAGTACCGGCTTAAATGACCCATCCTTTCCCTAAGGCTCAATGTTTTTGAAACTGGGTTAGAAACTGAACTTCACCTGTCCCTTTAGGACAAACGAGCAGATAAAGAGCAGTCAAACTTCACCAGAATGAAAAGATACCTCCTAATTCCTAAAGCAAAGAGAAGTTAGAAGGCATGTTGTTAAAACCACATTTGCTTAAAAATAATAGCTCCTAATAATCACCACGTGTGGGCTTACCAGTAGGAGAGATGGTTCCAGGTATTTATAAACTTATTTAATTGGCATTCAAAGCCTTTGTGTTAGGCCTTAATATTATTCCTGTTCCACACATAATAAAACTAAAATTCAGAGAATTTGAGCAATCTAACCAAGGTCACAGGGTAATGAGTAGAAGAGGCTAGAGCCAGGGTTCAAGGCAAGGTGAGTTCCTTAAACCATGAATTCAGTTGAATACCCTCGTTTTTTCAAACCGGACAGACTTTAACACTATTTGTTGGGCTTCCAGCATGTTCTCCCCGCACATGTGCAGTTGCACCTGTGCAATAACAAATGTAGTGTAAGAAATGCCTCTGAAACTCAAATTGTCTTTGCTAGTTTGAGGAGCATGGCGGGGGGTGCGGGGAAGGGGTGACCACACTCCAAACAACTTGAGAATGATCAAAAATTCTCAGGGATGCTCTTCTTACTAAGCCATCATACCAAGTCTGAAAAAGACTACTATGAAAGTGAGGTGAAAAGAGTCAAACATAATTTCACGTAAAGGGAAAAAGACCTACTTCTCTTGTGTTTTTGGATGGATGGGCATGATTAGCTAAGTGGAAGAGAAATGCCGCCTGGATGAGAGAAGGAACAAGGAAAACAGTTTTATTCAGTGAGCCTGGCCAGGGATGGGTAACAGTGAATACAGCCTATCTCCCAGGAGTTGTGTCAGAGGGAAAATTAGCCAATATCCAGAAGCCTTTAAGAAGAATGGTTCTCCCTCTAGTTTGCCCTAGACGGTACAGCTTGTGGCTGTTTTTCCAGCAAAATTATCTATAGTGCCTCTTTTATACTCTGAAAGGATTCATGGTTTGGATGTTGAATTATATGGTCCCTCCACTTTTAAGACCCTTTCTCTTGTTTGGCCCGGCTTTTCATTACCTTTAGAATAACATCTAATATTCTTTGTGTCCTTACAATGATCTGGTTAGAGATTACCTCACTAAAATTCTCACTCATCACTTTTTGCCTATTTTCTTTGTGTTTTCACCCTTTTGACCTTCTTTTCACATTTTCAAACATGCCTTTCTCCTTTCTGCCTCAGGGCCTTTGTACATGTTCTTCCTCTGCTGACAGGATTCCTCCTGCCATTTCCTAACACCCAATCATAACTCAAGCAGTTGTTTCCATGTAACTTAAATTGGATGCTTCATAAAGGCTTCCTTAATCCCCTAGATGAGGTTATGTCTCAGGTCTGTTGATATTTGCTCAATTATCCTTTGTAGTTTTCTCTTAAAGACTGGTTGGAAGATCACTTAAAATGTTCTAAAATACCATGGAGTCGAGGGTGGGGGGGACTACACTCTATGACTTGCTAATACCATCTCTGTATTCTGCATAACTTTACAGCTGGAACTGCCTCTGAATACAAGACAAGACTTCTTTGTCCATTCACATTCTACCCTTTTTCCTTCTATATTGAGTCTTAGGATGTTTTAATCTTGATGAGTTAAAAATTATGAAAATGACGGGTGTCCGAGGGGTGGTTCAGTCAGTTAAGTGTCTGACCCTTGATTTCGGTTTAGGTCATGATCTCAGGTTCCTATGATCAGCCGCAAATCAGGCTCCATGCTGGGCATGGAACATGCTTGAGTTTCTCTTCTTCCTCTCCATTTGCCCCTTTCCCTCCCCTACCCCACTTGCATATACTCCCTCAATCTCTCTCCAAAAAAAAAAAAAAAAAACCAAAAAAACAAAACTCTCCCTCCCCCTGTGCCTCTCCCTCCACTCATGCTTTCTCTCTAAAACAAAAACAACAAAAAAAATATGACCAGAGCCAATAAAATGAGAAAAAAAATGCTATCAAATTTCAAAAATTCAGGCTTGCATGATTATAAGTTATTCCTATTAAAGGGTAAGGTGTATAGGGGTGAGAGGGTAGAATCATCTTTGGAACTAGCCAACTGGGACTGAAGTTCTTCTAGCCTCACCATTTGTTGATACAGGGTTTGATTTGTCTCCCTTCCCCCAACCACTCCCTTCTACCCACCCCAACCTTGGCTCTATTATCTACAGAATAAAAGGAAGAATGAGATTATAAATGAGAATGATCTCTCATGTTCCTTGCAGCAATAAAAATGTCCATGAAAACAATTCCTTTTCCACTGTTTATAAGTATTACCTACTGTTGTAGAATATTTGTAAAGCTAATGTAATCTTTCACATTACCATAAATCTCACAGGAAAAAAGGTTATGTTTAAAAACATATCTTAGAAATATGACCAAAGAAATACAACTGTGTTTTTTTCTGGAAAAATTAAGCTAAACCAAAAACTAAGGCATTCCTTTCCCCTACCTAAAGCATATTCAATTTGTGTTGTATACTTCAATCAACCAGAACATTACAAACTCTGACCTCCCTTCCTCTAAGCTCACTTGGGAGACAGGAAAGCACACTTCAAGGATGTTAGGTGCCAATCTCTGGCTCCTTGTATGGGAAGTGGTGGCTAGATTCTATCTCAGGGTATGAAGAATATATAATTGGGAAATATTTAAGATGTCTTGAGAGTCTCTGAACTAGAAGGAAGTAACTTCTGGAAAGTAGAACCAAATCTGAATCTGTTGTTAAGCTGTAGAGGACAGCATGGAGGAGCTGAGCCATCATTTTCATCACTGGTGTTCCTACTGTCAGGAAGGCCTCGGCTTCAAAGTGTCCACTTGAGATGTAAACAAGGGAGATAACTTGCAGAGGAGGAAACACTTCATCTGACACCTCCTTTCCACAACTCTTGACACTTCTGGAAAAGCTGCCTTGGGGCAAGGTATTCAAAACCATCAGTCCAAGGTAGTTAGCAAAGCAAAAGCAGAAATGTAACAACAGAAAGCCAAAAACAAAACAAAATAAAAACAACTAAGGGGATATAATAACAATTGGAGAATGGTATAAATTAGTATATAATACAATATAATGCTAATATAATATTATAGCAAACCTAGTATTATGCTTTCATTACAATTATATATGTAGAGATTTGAAGATATGGAAAACATTTTTCATGCTATTAAGTTTTAAAAGCAGGCTATAATATGAAAACAACTGTTAAAAATTATTCACAGAAAATAAAGAGTAAGAGGACCTATTTTAAAATATTAGTGCTAAAAAGCTTCTGATGGTGAGACATAGAAATTTAAAAACAAGAAGACAATTCCTCAAACCAACATGTGTACAATGGGCAGGGGCGAAGAGCTAACGTGGTATATCACACCAGCAAAATCCCAGAGCACCCAGAATACAATATACCCCACTCCTCCATAATAATCCCCAAAGTGATCACACTGGATCCATTATATGGAAAGATTTTTACAGAAGTATTTAACACTTGTCTGTCACAAAATTTGAACTGGTTATTGGTTTTCCACACTTTGAAACAAAACTTCCTTGGGATATCTTGTAGCCTTCCAGTGGGAACTTCCAGTCAGCCTCCTTGATTGTAGCAAGAGTAGTGGGAGATTCCATGTGCAGGGTGAGTCTCTTGTCACTTTTCACTCCCATAAAATTCTGTAAACTTCATGCCACGGTTCTCTAGGACACAAAGCTTATCTTTTATATCCTACAGTAGGCTCTATACAAAATTGAAATATTCTTTGTGATTATTTGTGATTATTTGTGGACCTATTTAGCCAGAGGCTTCCATTAAGGTTAAACAATAACCTTGTTGTTTAACCCTTAAACTGTCCCTGCTCCCCTTCTCCCAGGGGACTTACTTAAAAACAAGTCCCGGAAACCAGCCCCAGGTAACAAAGCCCAGATACAAGGATGGGTCAGGGCAGGTGGAGACATTAGATCGTTGGGGGGTTGCATACTGTCTCCCTAGCTACCAAGGAGTATGGGCCCCGCCCCTTGGGAGCCTTTTGGGCGCCAATTCTAACTAAGGTGTTATAGGCTAGGTCAAATGTCTACTATAGGGTAAATTGTAATTCAATTGGTCACCTAGCATCACTGTGCAGATTTCTCTGTGTGTTACAATTTCATTGGCTACCTGTGTGTGGCCAGGCCCAACCGCATGGCCTTTGCCCTTAAAAACTAGTCTGTGAAACAGAGAAGGATCACCCTCTCTGTAAAAGGCATGGCCCTGGCAGGTCAGTCTGATTCTTGATGCCTGGCACCAAAGAAAGCTTTGCTTGATCTTCGCTTTGTATCAGTCTCACTCCTTTAATCATGGACCCATTATTGGGGGACCTAACAGTGATGTATATTTATTCAGTTATCCAATAGATAGTGTACAGGCCAGAGCTAGGTAAAAAGAAACATTCTTGGTCTCCTCAAAGTGGATAGTGCAAAATGGAGGGACACAAACAACTACAGCATTAGACGATGACTCAGGGGCACCTTGGTGGCTCAGTTGGTTAAAGCATGGGTCTCTGGGTTTTGGCTTAAGTCATGAACTCAGGGTCCTGAGATCAAGCCCCTCCACCACCGCTGGGCTCCGCGCTCAGCACAGAGTCTGCTTGAGATTCTCTCTCTCCCTCTCCCTGCCCCTCTTGCTAGTGCTCTCTCTAAAATAAATAAAGAAATCTTAAAAAAAAAAAAAAAAAAAAAGATGACTCAGGAAATTAAGGCAGAACTGAAGGAAGGTTAAGTCTTCCTGGAAATAACAAGGAAATCTTAAACAGAAGGAAATGCTTGACCTTATGTCTTCATTCAACAAATATTAGTTGAGGCACTTTACCTATTAAACTAATAATCACAGTGATAAATGCCAACATTTACCAAACACCAAGAAAGTGTGGTAAGACAGGATAAGTGTTTAAGGCAAGGGCAGCTGCTTTACGTCAGGAGTCAGAAAAAGCTGCAGCAGCCAAGTGTCATATAAGCTGTGACCTGAGGAATAAATATGGTTGATAAAGAAACATTTTCCAGGGAGTGGAAAGAGCTTAAATAGAAGCCCTGAGATGGGAGATTCAAGGATAATTGTAAGTTTTTGGAGTTGATAAAGAGGAGGAATTGGGCAGGCTTTGTCAAGCAGAAGTAAGGAATCAACCAACATGGAAAAAAGCAAACTTCTTGGATGTCACACAAGCAGCAGGCAATGATGCAAACTCCTCATGTATCAAACCAAAATGGTTGATTTTTCCAAAGCTGCTAAAGGTGCCAGTGGGAAAAAAAAAATCTGAGCAAGTGCAGGACATGATCACTGACAAGTTTGTTAGATAAATTCTGCTACTAAAGGGTTCTCAAGGGCAAGATTATTTTATGATGCAATATTGAGTGAGTAAAGTAGAATAAAAATATTTGCATAACTAAACTATAAGATGTCCGCATAGAAATACATACGCATAGACAAAAGTCTTGGAAAATATTCAACTTGTTAATACTCTCCTTCATGATGTGCTCAGTTAAAAATAAGAGTCTGGTAGTACTGAGGGCTCAGTTTAACCTTGTGTCAGTTTAAAGAAATATAATTATCTTTAATCAAGAGTCAGACAGTGCAAACTCACTCTACAGACCTTTATGATTTAAATATATTCTCATACAGGAATCTGGAGTCACTGCACCTAACAAAATGCTGAGAGCTCAAAAAGGAAGAAATAGCAGTTATCACTAACTGGAAAACGGCTGTATATTGCCAAAATTTTTTGATCTCCAGATTCTTTCAGGATGGACCACACACAACTTTTAGTAAGACAGACATAGACAGACTATTTGGATTTTAATAACACAGCACCCCCACCAACCAAAATTCTTGAACTCGGCTTTCACTTGACACATTCTTAAACCCATTTTCATTTGCACACAGAAAAATATCATAAACTGTATACAGTAAACTCTCAAATCTAAAGAACCAGGCTTCATGAACAAAGAAATAAAGAGATGTTTTCCTAAAGAGACAGCTATTTTATCTAAACATTATTTAATTCAGTGTGACTCATTGTTTAGCCAAGTTACTGCATTTGGCTTCAAAACAAAGAAACACGTTGGAGAAATGTAGGGGACAGTAGAAACATGTTCATTTCACTTTAAACACATTCGCTAGTCATTCAGTGCGGAAGCCTCCTTTTCTCCTTTCTTCTTGTATCTCTCTCCCCTGACATTTTCTAAAATACAAGGTCAGTGACTCTCAGTGCTCCGCTTCGAGAGAAGAGATTTAAAGGGAGTCCTCGGGAGTGTGCCTTTACATAGTAATAGAGCTCCCCTTTGATACTTTTCAATAGTAACACAAAGGATCGAACCACATTTCCTGCAGCTTTGAAAAGCCTAAGACTCATCATGTATACAATGGCTTGCATATACAATGTATACACAACACATTTCTCTTTTCTTCATCCTAGACCTGGAAACCATTCGCTTCCAAATTTCACATGATGGTATTTTGAGATGGAGTGGGTGCGGCATCATTCAAGCTTTCAAAAGAGAAGATCACTGTTGGCACTTTTCTGCTTTTGCTCTGGAAACAAAATATTTATCATTCCTGGAGGCACTTCAAGGAGAATAGCAGAATATGGACTCAAAGTGTATGTATTTTACAAAATGCTATTGCCTCCACGAGGGAAGCATTAGCCAAGACTGTCTCTTTAATTTTCAGGGTACAAGTAAAATCTTTCTGTGGAAACAAGGCACACTTAAAAGAGAAACTGACAAGCTATGGGAAACCAAAAGTTTGACCTGAGTATTAACAGCTCACAGTTGTCTTTTTAACGTGGAGGGAAGTTTCAGTCCACTGATTTATAGCCAGTTTTTCTCCTGAATTTCAAAGAGCAAAACATATTTTACTAGACAAAGCGACAGGTGCAGATAGTTGGGATGGTGTTATTTGAGGGATTTCACATTACACAGTTCAAGTGACTTAGCAAGATTAAGTGAAACAAGCCACTTTGTGCCCTAAAACCAGAAGAGTGGATAAACAGGTTTCTAGTTAGGCATTTGCCTTTGGTTTTTCTTCATCAAAGAGACATACAGGTTGTACCTCTATAATTTTAAAGCTTTGCAAGTTTTATTACTCATAAATAATGAATGTAAGAATAACCAAGACTGTCTTTTAACATCCAAGTGGAAAATTAAATCAAGTTAGTACAATTCAAGTCTAAAAATCATATTAACCTAACACACAGAGATAATTAAAATGAAACACTTTTTTATTTGTTTGTTTGCTTTGTTTTTGTGTCTCTCCTTTTTTTTTTTTAACCTAATGCATCTCTAGAAAAAAGTCTGACATTTGAAGACAGAGAGATCTATGCTCAAATCTTGGCACTGCATCTGTCTAGTTACGGGGCTTTGGGCAAGTTATTTAAATTATTAGTGCCTAAGTATGCCCACCTGAATGATGGAAGTAATACCTATCTCATGGGACGATTATGCTAATTGAACGAGAAAATGTGTGAAGCACCTCAAGCATAGTAGCTCTCACATGGTCTCCATGCCAAGATGAAAGTTTCGGTTTTAAATAGGTTATTTGTACACTGTCTTAGCTTTAGGCCATTACTCTGCAATTGTTTTCTGAGCTAATTCTGCTAAAATAACTGTGATAATATCTGTGAATTAATGTCTAATTTATATTGAATTATAATTTGCATACCAATTAAAAAGTTAGGATATTTCCAAGTTCTAGCAAAAATAATTCTCAGATTCCATCACAAAAGCAAATGATTTTTTAAAAATGCAAGTTTTCTTCATCTTTTTGTAGTCTGCCTCTCTTAAGTTACCACTTATGCTACCTTCCACCTATTGAGAATATATGAAGTACCTATCAATTTACTAAAAAAGTTTACACTGTCTTATTTAATCTTCACAGCAATCCTACTGTTTTCTGCATTAATAAATGAAAAAATTGTGGATGAACCTTGGGTAACTTTCCCTAGTTTTGGATGTAAGTCTGTGTGGCCCATAGTCCACAGTTTCTAGCCCTTCATGGAGGATGAGAACACACTCAGCTGGAAGACTTGGTCTCCTTCACTCTTCTCTGGGTAGAGCACTGGTTTTCAAATTTCAATACACAGAGAAGAGATGTGTAAATTGCTTATTAAAAATAAAAATGCATAGGAGTAAAAACAGTTCCTTCCAGAAATACTTATTCAGAGAGTCTTCTCAGATCTCTCTGTTGAACATACCAAATCTGTGGTAGTACCAGGCTGACTGACAAGGAGATTAACCAAGATCTTCCCAAGGTTGCCTCCTTCTTACAATTCAGACCTTAACTGGCACCTAGTCCAAGACATATCTGTGCTTGCTTTACCTAAAGAATGCCCTCCCAGGGGCGCCCGGGTGGCTCAGTTAAGTGTCTGATTTTGGCTCAGATCATGGTCTCAGGGTCCTGGGATTGAGCCCTGCATTGGGCTCCCCACTTAGCAAAGAGTCTGCTTCTCCCTCTCCTTCTGCCCCTCCCCCTGCTCGCTCTCTCTCTCTCTCAAATAAATAAAGCTTAAAAAAAAATGCCCCTCCATATTATTCTCTATGTTGTAGCCCTATTCTATTATCTTCAAGTGCTTACAGTTTTTTCTGGCCTTAAGTCTCAAATTTATTTTAAATATTATGCTGTTTGGGATAGAATTAATATCAATATGTGACTAGAATCGTTTTTGGAATCTATGCATTTACATGTGAATTTTTGACAATTACTTTTTAAAACATCATCTCACAAAGAACTCCAGATCTTCCAAAAGATGAAATTGTTTTTCTTCACAAGGATTTGTTGTGAAGATTAGAGATAATTTATACTTTGGTCCAATTTTCCTCTTCCCACAAAGAATTTGGAGAGTCTCGAAAATACATGAGATGGAAACATTGGTGCAGAAAAGCTTTCTCCCCAGTTTTTGGTAAAGAAGATCCTTAACTGATATATAAATAAGATCCAAAAATTCATGAACAAGCTAATTATTTGAGATTTAAAACTAATTTTTCCTTTAAAAGAAACCATTGTTATAAGTGGGACTGAGGTCCATAGTTCTCCCTTGCAAAAAAAAGCCTCTCTAATTATCATGTTAATATTACTAATAATGATATCGAAGCAAATATATGTCCAATATTATTTTCTAAGATTTTACATAAGTGATCATTTATCTTCATTACAGTCCTACAAGGTCTATAGTGGTCCTGTGTGTGGTCAGGCGTCAGGGTAAATACCCTCCTTGTCACATCCTGTGTTATCAAGGAAAATTACTTAATTCTTTGGAGCCTAAATTTACTTATCTATAAAATGGGGATGATGAAATCATATATCTAATGTGTTTGTTAGGATAAATTAATATATTAAAGTAGTTAGAACAGTTACAGGCACATTATATTGCTCATAATGTAGTAGCTGCTCTCATTTTCTTATTTTCAAGGAATAATAGCAATATCCTCCAGGAAGGTCAGACATCTTTCTCCAGGTGACACAATGGGAGAAGACTGAAACTTGATCTTTGTGTCCCCAGAGTCACTGTCCTTTACAACTCACCATACCATCTTTCTACATTGTCAGGGCACCACTCCTTCAACTCTACCTGACTGCCAGTAGACCAAGTCTTTTTAAGGAAATGCATGCAAAGTGCTAATCGAGCACATCACTGCAATAATTTTCAAGATATAATTTATATATACATATAAAATATGTATGTAATATGTATTTTTTATGTGTGAGTGTGTGTGTATTATAGCCACCATTAAAATATCACTTTAAATCTCTGTATTTGTTTTGTAAAAACATCTTTATCTTTGTCAAAGCATTTCACTCCTACATGCTTAAGGAGCAGAACTCACCAAATGAAATCAGAAACTCAAAGACATATCAGTGAGAAATTGTTCTTGTTGAGTCTTGAGTAGGAGCTCCTGAACCCTGCCTGTCCAACATCTCCCACTTCACTGTTTACAAAGCACAGATGTACTACTCAACTTTTTATTCCCAGTCCATGAAAGGTTTCTGCATTGCAACTGTTTCCTCACATAAACTGGGAACTATTGTGAGGCAAAAACTGTCAGGAAGTTTAAAAATGAGAAACAAAATGTAATCTTCCCTGCAGGTACTAAAAAGGGGACAACATCCTTTATGGCATCTTTAACTTTTTTTAAAACATACACTTCCTGAGTCTTCTTAGTTGGACACCACTAAACCAACTGCTATTGCAAATACCATAAAAATTGAAAAATAAATCATGTCTCCTAGTGACCTACGGTCTTTAAGGGGAGATATAGTACGTTCATTGTAATATAATACAAGGCAGTAGAAAATAACTGTCTTTAAAGACAGACACAGAATGACACAAGCATCTATCATCCAACCTATAAACCAGGATATCATTCTCAGTTCCTCTCTCACAATCAATTAGTTGTCAAGTGTTGCTGATTTATCTCTAAAATTTCTCTCGAGTCTGTCCTTTCTTCTCCATCCCAATTATCACTCTTTAATTCTACACACTTGTCATGCCATCTCTGACTGGATAATAGCATAAAATAGATAATTTCTCTTCTTGTCATTAGTCTTATCCCTTGTTCAAATATTTACTGAATGTTGGGAAAACATGGGCACTATGAGGCATTCTTTGTTCTGGGTGCTAGGGATACAAAGACTGTGACCCTAACCTACAAATCAAGTGGAATTCTCACATCAGTTTCCTGTATCCACTTGAGTTAACTATCATCCAAAAGTTAAGTATAACCACGTCTTTTACACATACAGCACTCCAGTCCCACTTTAAGTCTATTCAGTGACTTTCTATTTCCTAACCTGATTATTCTGAGCTTGTTAGAAGCTGTGAGACACTTTAAGAATCTAGCAAATCTTAGGGCCTTTCTTTTTCTCAAAAATTTCATATGTGATTAAAGTCATAAAATATTGTACGCAACTTCAGGATGCACTGATGCCCTGGAATTCATTCAAATACCCCATTTTCAATGAGGAGGCTCCATGTACCCAGGTTATAAATCTCCCATCTAAAGGGAAAATTCCATGCCTACAAGTTTGCTAAGGCTTTTGATGACTTAACCCTTTCTTACTTCCTCAACCTTAACATCTGGTATTTCCTCCTTGATCTTTTTGTTTCTGCAGTTGAGCTACCTGTAGTGTCTGATGAAAACATCTTACTACCTTATGCTTCTCAGCTATGTTCATATTAGTCTACTTTGTCTTATCTGCCTGGCTAATTTTCCATGTTTTTAAGGCTTAACTTATTATATAACTTCCATAAAGTCTTTCCCAATTCTCACTTTCTCCTCTGAGAAATGAGAATAATGACTTACCTTTATTGGTAACATATGATTTGACTGGCACCGAGATGTGTTTTAATTACCTATATTTAATCCCTGCACCATGAGATTTATGCATCGTATTCTATGTCCTATAAAGAAACTACTGTTAGAGGAGTTAAATATGGGCTGATCCCCTATAGCTATGGGGTGGTAGAGTCAGGATTGAAATCCAGAATCCAGGAAAGCTTGACTCTAAAGTTCTTTCCATTGTAACATTTTAAGTACACATCTATTCTCACACATATTAGACCTAATCAGACTCATTTGTCTTGAGTGTTGCAAATCTAGGCACAAAACTAGGCACTTTTAAAATTTTTATATTTCTTTCAGAAGCTTCCAGAATGCCATAAAGAGACTGGCAAACTGTACCTATTCAACGAAAATTGTTTGCAACGATCTGTAAAAGTCCTTAAATTCTCAACCCAATTTGGGAGAGGAGGGAGAAGAGAAAAGAAGAGAAAGGGTTATTTGTCCCAGCAGGTGGTGTTGCCTGACTTGAAGTATTTGTTATTTACCAGCCAGGGAATCTGAGGAGAGAGTGCCATAGACTAAACCTTTTCAAATGATCAGTGGTATAGGACAAGTGCTTTTGCTTCCTTTAAAAAAATTTTTAACATATAATAAAAGTGAGTTTCTAGACAAATGAAAATTAACAACTCCACCATACAAAATAAAAGCCCAGATGTCTTCACATTCGATGCAGTAGACCATATTCTGTCAAATGGCTATACTATCATTTTCTCTATTTACCACATTGTGGACTGGTAACAACTGTTGGCATTCTCTGTCAGTTATGGAGGACTATGCCTGAATAGCATTGGTACAAACAAGTTTTTTTTTTTTTTTTTCTTTTCTAAAAGTAGTAAGAGTAAATTCACTTGGCGTTTTCATTTTGCTTGTGCAACGATTAGGACAAACAATGAATGGGTAAACAATGTACTCTGTCAACAAGGCTCCTAGTACTGAGCATTTTACACAGAGCTGACTGAAGCAGCAGGTCTCAGAGCTACTCTTGCTACAAATAGGTGGCATTGTGGAAGGCATTTACTAGAAAAAGAATCAGTAGCAGACAAACAACAATCATGTTCTTAAAGCCAGCTTTTTACTCTTACACATAACATCTAACTCAGCCTTAGTTTTTGCATCCGTAAATAAGAGTTGAACCAAATAATAAGGTCCTTTCTAGCATTGGTCTTTTCCAACTTTTAGACTTTCTAAAACAACCCTTAATCTCTACCCCAACATAAACTGAATTCTTTCTAATTTAATCTATAATATGCTTTTTCTTCCTTCCCAATATTAATTTCACTGCTACACATGCAACTAATCCTAGTGTCTAAGAAGCAGTTACAAAATTTCTAAGCAATGCCCAAGCACATATATTTAACTACATTTCAATTTGTATATTTCTAGTTCCCCCTGATTTAATAATGAGAATAAAAACATAACTAATTCTTGGGAAAATAAAAAAGCATTTCAAGTAATATTTTGGATTTTGACTAGAACTATGCGCCCTGTTTAGTCTCATGATTTAAATTGAAGTTCTAATTTTTGACCTTAGGAAATCATATATTCTCTCTCTCTCTTTTTTTTTTTCTTTAGGAAGTCATATATTCCCTTGATTAAAATCCTACATCTATCAAGAGATCCCTATATCTATCTAGGACACAATTGTGCATTAAGCCAAGCAACTTAAAAATTATTATTTATTAGGTGATAACTTTACTACCTTCCTGTGTCCATAGCCTAGACATAGACTAGCATTCAAGGTCAGGTCATGGGTCACTGTCAAATGATTCTTCTCTTAATACATTAAAAAGAAAAAAAAAAAAGATAGCCTCCATTAGGAAAGTCTAAAACAACTTCTTAGTCCCAACCTTTTTATACGTTTTGATGTTTTATTCTCTAAAAGATTTCTCTCTCTATTCCTCTGGTAAGTATATTTAGAAAACAGGCAAAATACTCCAAGTCCAATTTTTTTGTTAAATCAAACTTCTTTCTGATCAGCCTTTTATCTTATCATTTCTTTCTTACATATCATTTCGCAGCCTATGTAGTTTGTAGAATGTAGTCATTTTCATCCCATGTTTTCCTTTCATTTTTTAAATCTATGATGGATCTATTCATGATGATTTTGTTGTGGAATCTAGATCAAGGAATTCTTTTTCTGACTCTGGAATTCCTCCAAACTGAACACAATCTCTTACAGAAGAGATGATAAGATCACTTCAGCACCCTACCATTACTATGTTTCACAGGAACACAAGTTTCTTAAACTAAAAAGTTTTACTGCCTCTTTAACCCAGCATTTGAATGTCATACAAAACATCATTTTGCAGACAAGTTTCTAAATTTAGCCTTAAAAATGTCTATCTAATTCCACCATGAGGAGATAATTGCTTAATCTCTTACGGTTACTATTCTCCATGAAAAATAATACAAGAATGTTTATTTAGCCTTCATTTTATATCATTTGTAAACAGCTTTTCTACCTAAAATTTCAAACCAGAGAAGTAGCAAGACTAAGTTTTACTAATGGTGGCAATTAAAGAACTTTTGATGCTTTTGCTGAGAGACACATACAAAGAAAAATTACTATTGCTGAAAAAATACTTTTCCCTGATTTTAAAGCCTTAATGTATTTTTCAAATTTATAGACTACGTGTTACTTTTATCAAGGTCTCTACTCCATGTATAATAAAAAATTGCGGGGCGCCTGGGTGGCTCAGCGGGTTAAAGCCTCTGCCTTCGGCTCAGGTCATGATCCCAGGGTCCTGGGATCGAGCCCCGCATCGGGCTCTCTGCTTAGCAGGGAGCCTGCTTCCTCCTCTCTCTCTGCCTGCCTCTCTGCCTACTTGTGATTTCTGTCTGTCAAATAAATTAAAAAAAAAAAAAATAAAATCTTTAAAAAAAAAAAAAAAAATTGCACGCCTGAAAATACATTTTCTTAAAGGGGGATGCTGCTGAATATAGTGGATAATAATGTGCCTTTTCGTAATAGTTTTGCAAAGAAAGAAAAATAAACACTATAGATGAGGGTATAAAGTAATAGATACTCTCAATTTCAACTGGTTCAAATATAAATTTGTATACTCTTTCTGAAAGGCAGGCCAATCATAGATTGAAAAGTTAGACAAAAATTCCCTTAGAGGATAATAGGAAACACTACCTTCATGGCCTAGGAATAGGTAGATTTGTTAAAAAGGGCTAACAAGTATAAACCAGAAGAAAAGAACAATGAATTGGAATACATTAAATTTGGAATCCATCTATGCAACAGTAAGTCTGCTAAAAAGAAAGCCCAATGGAAGAAGATTTGTAAACTCTTATAACCTACACAGGGCTGATATCCAGAATATATAAAGAACTCCTGAAAAGCAGTCGGAAAAATATAACCTAAAATAAAATGTGCAATGTCTTGAAATAATTGCCCTAGAATATATTCAATTAAATAACAAATATTTGTGGGACGCCTGGGTGACTCAGTTGGTTAAGCGGCTGCCTTCGGCTCAGGTCATGATCCCAGCGTCCTGGGATCGAGTCCCGCATCGGGCTCCTTGCTCAGGAGGGAGCCCGCTTCTACCTCTGCCTCTGCCTACCACTCTGTCTGCCTGTGCTCACTCTCTCTGACAAATAAATAAATAAATAAAATCTTTAAATAACAAATATTTGAAAAAGTGCCCAAAATCATTAGTCATGCAGAGAACAGAAATTAGAACTATGAGATACCACTGTATACCATTGCCTAAATGTTTCGTCTTATTAAAAAAAAAAAATTAAAGACAGTAATTTTCACGATTTGGCAAGGATATAGAACAAATGGAATTTCCATCTACTTCTGGAAGGAATATAACTTTGTAATAACCACTTTGGAAAATAATTTGGCTTTATCCACTTCATCTGAACATACACATACTATGTGACCCAGCAATCCAATTCTTAGGTATGTGCCAAAACACATGTATATGAAAGTTCACAGCAGCTTTATTCATGATAGCCCAAAACTGGAAAAGACATAAATGTCTACAAACAGGAAAACGGATAAACATTGTATTTTCCTACAAGGGTAGTACTCAGCAATTAAACAAACAAACAAAACTGAACTACTTCTACTTGTAACAACGTAAATGAATCTCTCAAACAAAATATTAAGCACAATAAGACAAAAATAAAATACACAATTCCATTTATAAAAAGTTTTAAAATTAGGCAAAATTGAGTTATGATGTTAGAAGCTGGGACAGGATCACATTCAGGGAGAATGAGAGGGACAAAAGAGAACACACAGATTTTTCAGTCTGGGTGAAAGTGTGGTTGCTTGGTGCTAACTCATGTGAGAACTCACTCTTACAGAGGATTTTTTGCACTTTTTCTGTACCTATGTTTGATTTGTGGAAAATTGCATTGTAAAAAAGAAGAAATATTTAAATCTACCCATGCATAGTTTCTGAATCAGGCTGTGTTAGTTTTTGAGTTGCTGTAGCAAATTACGATGAGCTTCGTGGTTTAAAACAACAGAATTGTATTCTCTCAGTTTTGGAGGCCAGGAAGTCCAACATCAGGATCACCAGGCTGACATGGAGCAGGACACACTCCCCCTGGATGTTCTAGAAGAAAATTATTTTGTCTCTTTCAGGCTCTGGGGCTACTGACATTCCTTGGCTTTGAAACCACCTCCCTCCAGTCTCTCCGTCTGTGATCACATTGCCTTCCTTCCTCTTGTGTTAAATTTCTCTGTCACTGTCTTATAAGCAAACTTGTATTTGAACTTAAGGCACACCTGGATTATCCAGGGTAATCTCCAGATCTCAAGAGTTTAATTTATCTCAAGAGTTTAAATTTACCAGTGAAGTCGATTTTGCCATATTAAGTAACTTTCACAGGTCCCGGGGATTAGGATGTGCTGTCTTTCATGGAGCCACAATTTGCCTGTCATACGTAGTGCCATTGACAGTAATCAGAATGCTAGAACAGTGTGAACATTAGCTGAGAAGGGCTCACAGAGCAGGAGGGGAGACCTGCCTGTTTATGGATAATGGTATCAGAACGTGTAAAGAATAGGGAGTCACAGTCCCAAATGGCCACAGAGGATGCCAGGTAATTAAGAAAAAAAATTAATATAATCCACTACTGGTAAAAAAACAAATGAAAATGTGCCTAAAATGGGATACATTATTACAAAAAGAGAAAATATCCATTTTAGCTGTTCTTAACACAGCAAAAATCGCACCAATGAAAATCTTCATTTCAGCATTAAAAAACAAAACAAAACAAAACAAAACAAAACAAAAACATGACTGAAAGGCAAAAATCATGGACAACTTTTGTTTGTTTGGGTTTTTTTCCACACTTCAGCAACCCTCTGCCATCTCTAAGTGCCTAGGCTTATTCCCCTCATGCAGAGTTATCCAGGCTGCTAATGCAAACAGCCTGACAGTGTGAGGCTGGGGGCAAAGCATTTCACCATCACTCAGGCACTACAGCAAGACCCGGGCACGATTTCGTGGAAGCAGAAGAACCAGTTCATTACATTCCCTAGTCAGGTCTCAGAGCAATCCCGTGGAGAGTAGAGAAACTCTCATATGTCTACTCCCACATGATTGTTGCATTATTGTTACATGTGCAGCTTAATCTCTGACCTTCTCAATGTCACTGGTTTGAAATGCGTGTGTATCCCCTTGGAACATAGCTGGTGTCACTTGTTATTCACAAAGCTCTTCAAAAGAAAAGGATATTCTTTTCTGCCATCACTTTCAAAGGAAATGAAATAATTTCGCTGTCTTACTCTCCACAGTGAAAACTCAGGTTATTATGTGATTTTCAAAAATGATTTTTCTCTAACTGATACAGTATGATTACAAATTAGACATCAGGAGGATCCAGAAAAGGTTAATGTTTTAAGTGATGTTACTGAGGTTATTCTTATAATTCTGGAAAGTCATCTGTTACCCCAAAAAATGCTGTCAAAGATGACAGAAGGCCTTTCCAAGGATTCCCATCTGGTTGGTTGGTTTGTTTGTTTGAAGTGAACTTTGCAGCAGGCTCAACGTGAAGTTGCACGAGAAAGCAGCTTCTGAATCCACATGGAGAGAGGAGACTTACTCTTCTTTGCCTGATCCTGCTTTGGGACAGTTTTCCCTGCCATCCACTTGGAGAGTTATTAAAGGAACAGCACAGGTATCTCTGTGACCCACTAGAAGGGTCACAGCCTAAAGCTGGACCCACTGTTGGGCCAGAAAGGAACCTCTTAGTTGCTGGATCCTGAGTAAGACCAAGTATTTTTGGGGCAGAGCTGAGGTGACCAAGGTAGAAAAGAGTCACCAGGGTTTTTCAATATCTTAATAGCAGTACAGGCATATTGTTACTTTTCAGCTGAATATCAGGTCTGCATCCACTGTATTAATGGGTGGCCATTTGTGCTCTTTTATACCTTTATGGAGAGGATATTTACTCAACAATTAAATCCAGTTACATTTTAGCTAATATATAACTTATTATTTGCCTAAAATAATAGCTACTTGAAAGACCAAGACTAACTTCCATATATGTTTTCTACCAATAACATTATTCCCTGATTTTGTATTTCATTATTTTAGTGATTTGAAATTATTAAAATGTGGACCCACTGATACATCAAATTGTTTTGATATTTAGATGTAAGAAAAGACACAACCAGATATGTTGAAAATACATATTTTCAGAGTGTTGAGGGTACCACACTCCTCCATTTTCTCTTGTTACTATATAACTGTATGTGACCCTCTTTTGGATTTCCCTTGTCAATTCTTTTTCCATATATATATATATATATTTTTTTTTTTTTTTTAGATTTTGTTTATTTATTTATTTGTCAGAGAGAGAGAGAGAAAGCATGAGCAGGGGGAGTGGCAGAGGGAGAAGAAGGTTCCCCACTGAGCAGGGAGCCCAAAATAGGACTCTGTCCCAGGACCCTGGGATCATGACCCAAGCCAAAGGCAGATGCCTAACCAAGTGAACCACCCAGTCACCCCTCTGTTTCTTTATAGTGGGATTAAAATCGATAAGAAATATAATAAGCTTGTTTTGATAAGAAACATTTCTCTAAGTGCTTTACATAATTCTGGATCAGCTTATCTAATCTTCACAGTCTCTATATAAGAAGAGACACCCTAAAATTTATCATTTAAAATGGAATTTTCCTTTAAGATTTTATTTATTCATTTGAGAGAGAGAGGGGAAAGAGACAGCACCAGTGGTGGGGGGGAGGGAAGGGAAGAGAGGGAGAAACAAGCTCCCCACTGAGCAAGGAGCCCAACATGGAGCTGGATCTCAGGACCCTGGGATCATGACCTAAGCTGGGCACCCCTAAAATGGAAAGCTTTTGAATGCGAAAGGGGGGAACTAGTAATAATTACTTCAGGACAACTGGTATAAATGGGGGCTATTCTTGGCACACTAAGAGGGATGGCTACCCTATATATGAGAACTATTTTAACTTTATATGGGTAAAGAACCTGTGGTACAAATGTTTCAAACACATGACCACAGTTCACCTGGGTGGCTCAGTCAATCAGGTGACCAAGTCTTGGTTTTGGCTCAGGTCATGATCTTGGGGTAATGAGACTGAGTCCTGCACTGGGCTTCATGCTCAGTGAGGAGTCTGCCTGTGATTCTCTCTCCCTTTCCTTCTGTTCCTCCTGCTCCTTCTCACTCTCTCAAATAAATAAATAATCTTTAAAAAAAAACAAACAACAAAAAACACGTGTCCACATTCACGGCATCTATTAAGTGACAGAATCAGGACTGACTCCCTGAGCAGTCAGACTCCAGCGTCCTTGACCTTAATCACAAGCCTGGATGACTGACTGCAGCGGAATCCACAAATGTAAACTCAAGGGAACTAAGAGCAATGAAAGGAGATTATCCTATTAACAATTTACCTTCATCGATATTTGGTTGTTAACACCAGTTTGAGCTAGGGAGATTACTTGTTTTGCTGGTGTTTAGGTTTCAGTTCACCATGAAGATCTTTAAAAAAAATAAACTTTTCTCAATCACTCAGGTTGTTTTAGCTAGACTTGGCATGTATTTAAGCAATCTTATTATCATGTGTTTATATAAAGCTAAGTGTGTATGAATTTATTACTTGCTTCTTAAAAAGGGGTTGTGTGTGAGGAGATACTTGGATTAAATGTATTCAGATAATACAGTTTTTAATAGCCTTTCATAAATCAACAAAAGAATTCTTAATTAAATACTGTTACCAATTTTTTTAGAGTTTTAAAATTGTTATTATTTCTTGAAGCGTTCTCCATGAATATGAGGTAAAAATTCACTGTTCTTCCAATTTTATAAAGGTGTCAGGATAACACTGGATTTGCTAGATAATTTGAATTTCAAAAGTGACCCCTTGAGGCTGCACATTAAGACAGTTGCCCTTTTCTGTCCATTGTCTCCCATGTGGAATGGATCAAGTGTATCTGCTTGTGATACACAGTAAAACATCAACACTCAAACACAGAAAATACCCATGACCGTGAATTCATGGTGAACTAACAGCATGATCACCTGGAAGGAACAAGGATTAGCAAAAGCAGAGAGAGACTGGCACTGCCATGCGGCACAGCATTCAAAATAATGGTGACAACCCCACCAGACTTGCAAAGGACATATAATCCTGTTTGGGAAAGTAGGTCAGAAGAGGAATTTATGCAGATAAAAACTGTGTACTTTGGACTTAGAGTTTAAGGATTAATAAACAAAGAAGCATTGTGCATAAAATTCTTTTCCAGAAAAATATGTTACATACGCTATCTTATTATCTTACTGACACTTCTGTTACTGGGTAAAACTCGTTCACTTATATGTCTCTACTGCCGAAGGTGCCAGAACTGAAAAGAAAACGGACCTGATCCTTTATCTGGGCCTATGGCCCCTGGTGCAAACCAAGAGGAACCCCCACCCCCTGTAAGTATGGCAGAAATTCAAGGGTGTTATCAACCTAAATGGTCACTCCATTTGCCTCCCCTGTGCTTTGGAATGAAAATTACAGCCCTTGGGGCTGAGCTTGAAGCAAAAATCAACATTATCCCCATCCTCCCTTTCCTCCCTCTTATTTCATTCTAACAACCATATGCCACTGGATAATGGGATCAAGAGGAGCAATCACTGAGGCCCTAACCTTACAAATTTCATCATCAATATATGTTAATGAAAAACACCTCTCTTCACCTCTACCTACACTTTCCATTACATTAATTCCTGAATTTAATCCATTTTCATTTCTTTTTGTCTTCTTAAATATGTACATATTTTCTTTAAATTAGAGTCAAATTCCTGCCTTCCAAGAAGAGAACATCAATGCATCAAATGACGCTGGCTTTGGTAGCAGTGACATGAGGTCCTTTATTGAAGGGAATCTGAATTTTCAGAACATACTCACGTGCCATATATTCTCAAACCCAACAAATCACACAATAAAATAATTTCATAAATGTTCAGCAGTTAAAGAAGGAAAGGAAAAAGCCAGCAAAGACCAAAAAAAAGGGGGGGGTGGGACTGTTTAAATTAATGATTCATTCCCCAATCAGTTGGGTCATCTCAGAGTTGCTTATTCCTAGATAAAATATTTTCTTAAGGTGTATTAATTTTTGACTTATGATGTATTAAAAATTTTTTTTAAAAATTATAGCCATAACCTGATACAAAGGATTTTCTCTCCATCTAAGAATACATCATAAAAAAATTAAAATCACATCATTATGAACATTTAAAATAATCAAAAATTTTCTAGAGAGTATAGTTAGTTAGCTCTTCCCTTTCTCTGGACCCTAAACCACCTGACAGTAACATTCAGGGGAATATTTTGATCAGACCAGTTATAGCTTACAGTCAGCATGAAGAATACATAAAGGAACTAAAAGCTCTTTATTAACTAAGCAAACTAAGAATTTTTACCAGCTCGAACAATTGGCTCAATTTCATGATCCTGAGATCATGACCTGAGCAGAAATCAAGAGTCTGACGCTTAACTGACTGAGCCACCCAGGCACCCCCCCAGCTCAAATGTTTTTTAACAGTTAAGCATTTACTAGTGTCTTAGTTGCAGGATAAGTTTACTAATACCTGGGCATTAATTGTGATGTTTCTAAATATGACCAAGGATATTCTATAGTCACAAAGTAGGAAACTGAATCTGACAGCCCGATAAGACATAACACTTTTCTCCTCCCCTAAACTTCCATAGTGTTTGGATATTGGACCCTGATATGGGGTTATCTAAGATACTGTTTTACTTTCACCTTATTTTTAATATGTCTGAAGGACTCGACAACACTTCAAGTACTGACATCTTGAAAATACCATTAGGCATTTGCTACTGAAGATGGTGTAGACTACTAAATCTATCCGTATATGAGGAAGGATTTCAGGAGAGCCTGACAAGAATATGTAGCCTGGACCCCACTGTAAACCACTGGATCACAATTACTTTGGGTGGGGCTCAATAATGTATACTTCAAATAAATCTTCCTGACAATACTGAATCTCAAGCATGTTTGAGACCTACTGATGTATATCATGACAGAACAAAGATGTTTGCCTGTAGGGCTTCCATCTGGTTTAACTGATGGCCTGACACTAGACCCCAGAGGAAAATGTTTGGTTACGTGTATGTCCAGATATATTCCAAACTGAAAAACCTCAGTGAATAATGTAGAACAAACTAGAGTACTTAAGATAATATGTATGAGTTTTGCTGTAAATTCATCAAACCACAGAACTTTTGAGGAGGAATTTCAGTCCCTATTTTTATAGATGAGGAAACAACTGAATAAAGTAGATGATGGCATCAAATATCACTGTTTACAGGTCACACATGCTCAAATGAGGGTGTACAAAATGAACAGGAATTTTTTTAAATGCATAAGATCAATAGAAACAAGAAGACTAAGTTGTATCCAGTTGAGCCATCCAAGTTCATGAAGCTGCTAGGTGTAGAGAAGAGACCATTCTTTTTCTATCCTCCCACACAGCCCTGGGACGTTTAATTAGATCAAATGCATTTTAGCCTAGACAGGGTCCAGCCTTGAAGTAGAGGTAACTCTACAATCTCCTTTTCCATTTATTGTTGGAGTCTTAGTTTAGGGAAGAAAAAATGTTTTCACGTCAACTTAAATTGGAATCTAACTGAATCCTAGACATGTTAGAACCAAGTGGTATCTACAAAGGATGAAGTCTGGACTCCTTCCTTAGAGTTACATTATTTGTTCCCCTCACTGCAACACTTGGACTTTATAAGAGCTTTTGGGTTTTGAGGCTTATTTTTCTCTCTTGCTTTTACCTTCCATCATTTGAAACCTTCATTATTTGAAATTTTTGTCTGAAACTCCCTCATAAAACAGATATCCATCAAACTTTCAAGTTCTGAGACCATAAACCCAAGAGAAGTAATAGTGGCGAAAACTCAAGATAATTCCCCATTTTTTTTTCTGTATGTGAAAACTGTATTTGCTTTGAATATGTTAATGAGGCATTATAAAGGTTTATCCTAGTTACATGCTGAGACACACATACTTCGATAATTTTTTTTCCCCTTTATGTATGTGGGTCCAGAAATCACTTCCATTGCTGTTTATAGCAAGTGTATTACTAAGTTTTGGCATGCCTGTCTTCGAGTTTGTGGTTGCTTTGGAAAAGTACCCAACGCATCCACAGGAGGGATACCTGATCAGTCACTTCCAAGTTCATCCTGAAGATTTACATCAAGCTTCAGGTGGATCCAGTAAGCTCATAAATGCAAAAAGGAGCCGCTCTAAGTCAGGGTAGCAGCCAGCCCTCTCGATCGTGGCTAAAGGATCACATGAACTGAACTGCATAGGTTGAGAACAACCAAAAGGAGAATTTAAATCAAATATACAGCTGACATGATGTTTGGAGTGTGTGTTTTCTGTGTTAAAGATTGTTCAGGGGTACAACTTTTGAAACTGAAACCATTGCCACTGAATGTTGACAGCCTCTGTTTGGGTGTCTCTTGGGCTCCCTGGATGGTAAGCTCATCTCTGAGACAAGGCACGAGGCCTTATTTGGTGATGATAGCTCAGCTCCCAGCTCAGTGGCTGGCACAGAAAATGTTTCTGAGCTGAACTGAAATTTAGAAATCTCCAACACCTTTCACATATGCTTTGGTTTAGGAGTCCCTTTGTAAGTCTGCCAAACACAATTTATGTTTTAAATAACCAAGTCTCAAGAATGTCTCCTCTGTTGTGCTACAAATTCATGTGTAAACTTGGGAAATAATATTTTAATGAAGAGGTATAAAATATAAAATGCTATTTATATAATACTCAGCTTTTATTCAAGTAAGTTTTAATTTTTCTGTAATAATCCTTGTGCTTAAATGTATGCCCAGCAAATGCATATAGGCCAGTATTTTTATCCCACTCACCATTCAGCAATAAAACTCCTTCCCAGAGGAAATGAACTATTGTCTAGTTTTTACCAAATAAAGTAAACTATAACTATGGCCCAGCATAAGTTATATTAAGTTTATAATCATAAAAATACATTTTTTTTAAAAAAGATTATGAATCTTCCCAAAGGCCAACCATTTTCTGGCTTCTTCATTACTATTTTGGGCATATTTGAACACAGCTATTGCCTTCCCAAGATTCTATACCATCTTGATTATAGCTACTTTTCAGAATGGAGTACCATCGCATTTCTGCTAATATGAGGCTCTGTCTCTGTCTGGTCCTACAATAGGTCTAAACTATGGTCCTTAAAACACTGCGACAACAGGGCAGAGAAAACTGACTCGGCCTGGTAAAACCTGTATGTACAGCCTGAACTCTGTCCAACAGCCTGATTGTCACAGAGGCAGTTTCCTGTTTCCATTTGATAGTAGGAAAATAAGCTCAATCAGAGAGCCTGATCTCAGTTTAATTGGCAGAAGACCAGAGTGCAGGTTGGAGATCCAAAACTACAGAGGTCAAGGGCCTACCCTCATTATTCTTCCGGCAGTGGCAGAAACAGAACTGGCAAGTGCATTCAATCAAAGGGGATGAACAGTGAGTAGGAGGCCACCCACACAAAGCTTTGTTGCTTGCTTGGGTCTTTTCACAGAATACCATGAAGACAGGTGCTATGGGGCTTGAAAAATTCTGTTTGGGGAAACTGGCTGCTTGGTAAGTGCTTTTTCTTCCATAGGTACCTTTGAAGCATAGTTTTGCATTTCTCCTTTAATTAGAATTTGTTTATTTAGTGTCAGCAATGTTGACATAGCTTTATATGTGACTTTAAGTCAAAGGCACACGGGAAGAAATAATATGGATTTTCACGTTATTAACAAAGACCTTTATCCAGTTGATCAAACACACCCACAAAAAATGGGAACATACTGATAAGAACATTACTTTGTCATTTTTTCCCTGACAACACTACAGAACAGATTTTAAATACAGGGCACATTACAAAGTTGTTTTTCTCCTATATTCTGCAAATTTTTCTCCCATATTTGATTTTTAAATCTATGTATCCATCCATTATTCCTAAACCATAGAAAATCTCTCCTTAAGAGGAAAAATGAGTGTTTCTAAAAGGCATTGCTTCCAGATCAGTTAGTTCTAAAAACTTATTATAAACACATTAGAAATAATCCAGTCATCATTTGTTATAAGGTAATAAATGTAATTTGTCACTAAACAGTATGATGTCGCATATTTACTTGCATTGGTTTTCAATATTACATGCCCAGTTTGAATAGCCAATAAAATGCCCAAATTTTATAAGTTACTTCATTTTATGGCTATATCAAATTTTATAAGTATTTGTGGCAATCTATCAAGTCAAATATATATCAAGCCAGAGGCTACTAGCTCTGTTCATACAAATTAAATAGCTATAAATTTAAATGATCAAGGCATTTCAAAAAGTGATTTCAAAGTTGAAAAAATATAACTATTATTAAATTGCTACATTCTTTCAAAAATACTCCTGAGTGTGTATTTTTGGCCAATCATTTGACTCCAAGAATATAAATATTGAATTAAACACCATGTCTCTCTCCTCATGGAGTTTTCATTCAATGTTTAACTTAACGCTGCAGGGTTATGATGTTGTTACTAACATAAACTTCAGTTATACAGTGATCAGAGAAAAATATCAAGAAAGACTGGATATAATGTAGGAGATTAATAAGTAATAATAAAGACACACCAAAAAACCCACAAACACCTTAGAGCCTCCAAAATATTATCAGATAAAATATTTTTTTTCCCTTAGAGTCACATGGATGTAGGTGGTTCCTGAGCCTATCACTCTAGATTCTACTTCTCTCCTGAGCTATAAAAATGTCACTTTCCAAAATATCTATTAAACATCTCTGCCCGATCTTTGTAAATATAATTCCAACTCAACATATGTTGATCAGAACTCATTATCTTTCCTTCAAACCAGCCTCTGCCTTGTCTACCTTTTGCTGTTAAAGGGGCTGTGAATCTCCTGGATGCTTTCTATCAACACCTTTCACTTGTCTGTCTTTCTTTCTTTCTTTCTTTCTTTATTTGAGAGAGAGTGAGGAGAAGCAGACTCCTCACTGAGCAGAGAGCCTGAAGTGGGATTTGATTCCAGGACCCTGAGATTATGCCCTGAGCCGAAGCCTAACACTTAACTGACTGAGCCACCCAGGCACCCAACATCTTTCATTTTCTCTTAATGTTTCCCCAGCTCTCACTGCATGTTTTCTGTTGGATTTTATACCACCTGGCATCACATATTGTATGTTTCTTTTCATCATCTGAATACTGAAATGGTCTTCTTTTTCTTTTTTAATATTTTATTTATTTATTTGACAGACAGAGAGATCACAAGTAGGCAGAGAGGCAGGAAGAGAGAGACAGAGGAGGAAGAAGGCTCCCTGCTGAGCAGAGAGCCCGATGTGGGGCTTAATCCCAAGACCCTGGGATCATGACCTGAGCTGAAGGCAGATGCTTAACCACCTGAGCCACTCAGGTGCCCCTTGAAATGGTTTCTTAAACGATCTTTACTATCTTAATCATTTGTATTATTGACATATGCTGTGGGGTAATATGAATCTTCCTTACATCATATTTCTATAAATTTGTTATTAATTATCTTTGTGATCTTAAACAGGTCACATAAGCCCTTGAAAACTAATGTGTGAAATTAAATCATATCTAAAAGAAACAGAAACACAGAAATATATATTTTTTTAAAAACCTCATTTCCACATACACTAAATATACACTTAGACCCTGAAATACTTAATCAACCTCTCTGGCCATGTCCTCCATGACAACTCTAAATGTGTCTTCCACTCTGTCCTGGTGGTCTACTTAATATGTCACAAACATAATTCCAATCATTCTGTCTCCATGTCTTGGCTTTGTTCTCTTTGTTATTTAGAATATTCTTTCCCAAAGTTCATCTGTCTTTAAGGATGCATATCAAACATCCAGATTTTTCTGAGCTCTCTCTTTTCAATGTCCACAGAATTTAGTTTATACTGCTTTTACTTTACTTATCTGTAAGGCAATAATTTCACACATTATAATTCTCAGCTATAAATGTATTAAGAGGAGGTACTATATTTTGCTACTCTTTATCTCCTGGATTGCCTAATTTAGTGTTTTGCATACAGTAAGTATTAAGCAATTATGTTTTTAATAACATTTACCTAACAAGTGGAATGAAATAATTTACATTATTATAACAGGTTAAAGATTCCAAAGTGTTTTATATATTTCCTCAATAATTTGCATAAAACTCTATGATGCAGACCATAGATTCAATTTGCATATAAGGAAATTGGTTCTCAAGCAAATTAAGTAATTTGTCAAGATTATAAAACTAGATGGTGAAACTCAGGCCCAAGATTCAAAGAAAAGACTTTCCTTTGAGGAGTTCAGTGTTTCGTCTATGATGTTATAGTCAAAATTAAAATTAAAAGAAGTTTATTTGCATAATGAAAACCTCACTTTACGAAGTTTCTTGGGGAGCATCGGGGTTGCTCAGTCAGTTAAACATCTGCCTTTGGCTCAGATCATGATCCTGGGGTCCTGGGATGCAGCCCTGTGTCAGGATCCCTGCTCAGTGGGTAGTCTGCTTCTCCTCTGTCTCGAGCTCTGTGTGCTCACTCAGTCTCACTCTCAAATTAATAAATTAATTAATTTTAAAAAAGGAAGTTTCTTGGTTTTTAAAAAAAAAAGATCTGGAATGAAATCTTCTAGCAAAATAAGTTTTACTTCTTATTTTTCACAGTTGTTTAAGAAGTAGTCATGTCACCAAGTTAAAGCCTGGTTTATCAGTGAATTCCATGGTGATGCCTGTGCATAATTATAATCAACACTCCTTCAAGGTGGCGGGGCAGCTGGAGAAGGTGTTTGTTTTTACTGAAAACTATCTGTCCATTCTGAAGAAACAAGTATTAACTTAGTGTTGAAGGAGCTCATTCTTAGAGCTTTTTACAACTTAGTAGTCATTTTAATTGATTTTAAAAACTCAAAATAAGAAGCATGAGAAGATATGGAATCTTCATTTGCACTTGTAGACACTACATTTCTAACATAAGATTTCCGTGGTAGAAATATTGAACAAGAACAAAAACTTTGCACAAAAGTAAGTTCTCATGCTTCTATAGCTTAAAAGTTGACACATATGCCAACTGGATATACTTAGAGAGAATGCAGAGAGCAATGTAAGGTTGAAACTGTGGAAACAATGAAGCTTGTAAACCAGCAAAAAAGAGCAAGTTTTAATAAGCAGAAAAAAGAGAGGCTTCCAGTGAAGGAATCCTGTTGGAAATGCCTATTGGAGGAATGCCTATTGGGAAACCATTTACTTATTAATACATGAAATAAACAACCAATTATAATTTAACATACCATCATGGGAATCCATAATACCTTCTGATTAGTGGTTGTAGGAAACTATTTTGAAATAAATAAAATATATTTTTTTCAAACGAAGAGAAGATATGTTTCTATTGGTGTATACATAAGGCAATTTTTAAATATTGGGACCCACCTCCTCATAAAAGTGGCAATATTTCAAATTATCACAATATGAAAATCACTAATAACAATGTTTTTGTTAACCCTGTTCTTACTTTGTCCCTGTGTTCTTTCCTCCCCATGTTTTACTGTCTTGTCCCAGGTGCTTTGTGAAATTTTGTGAGTTGCTACTACAGATAGGAGTCATGTGGTAATGCTGAAACCAGGGAGGAAAATGAGGGCGCAAAATACCATTATTATGTTAGAAGCATACTTATCATTTCTTTATATATCCATACATACACACATACACACACACACACACACGTACGTTAACCTTCTCCCTGGAAAAGACATTGTAAGAGGGAAGCACTCCACGCCCTAGAGGCTAAGTATGTAATGCAAATGAATGAAGCAGACCAGGAGACGTTACAAATGGATGGTCAGTTGGAACTGAGCCTTGGTCTCAGGGCTTGGATACCAGAAAGACAAACAAAACAAATGACAGACTTGAGGCAGCACCAGGAACAGCAAATACTCCTTCCCGTCCTAGCTCCCTCCCTTACATTTTAAAACAGGACATTGAGTATTAATATCTGTATGCATTAGTCATGTATTTGTAACCAGCCGATGACCATATACTTTCCTTTCTTCAGAGGCAAAGATTATTCATGACATTTAAAGGACGATGTCAAAATCTGTGATTTGGGTTAGAGGGAAGTGAGGTCACTGTAATCTGGATAATCTGGAAAAATTCCAAAACCAGCAAGCAGATTACAGGAACCTATAGCTGATGTGTGTGTGGTTCCAGAGCCCGCTATTGTGGCCAGACCAGGCATCAGAAAAGGAACTGGAGCAAATAACCGACAACATTTTGGAAAAAAGTTTATCAGTAAATTGGGAATTACCCATCTTAAAGGCACAACAAGTTTATCTTGTCAAAGCAAAAGCTGTATTAGAACACATTTATAATTAGGAAAGACTGTTTACTATTCCCCAAACCTAACTTAATAGTATTTTGAAGAGCATAAAATGCCCTGCACTATTTCAGTGGAAGAAATTATGAGCAACTACAATTGTAACTACAATAAGGAGAGCAGAGATTTTTCAAAAGAGTATTTTCATATAAAATCCTGGTATTACAACTCAGTGCAATTTTTAGTAACTTAGGTGAATGAACTAGAATGCCGCCCCCCACCCCCACACAGATCTGGCAATGCTGTCGGTAATCACATATGAATTTGATGTTCATAATTAACTGTAATTAGCTGGCAAAATGTTAATGAAAGTATGTTTTTTAGCAGCAAAGAAAATCAGCATCTCATTACCAGACCAGCAGAGAGCGTTTGAGGTATAAACGTACTTGTTCACAGATTAGTTCTTAAATGTTAAAAGCACAAATTTTCTGTGTAACTTTTAACATTTATAGCCACATAAAAACTCACAGAAGTAAAAATGTGCAGTAGGTGATATTTTTCTACACAGCCATTTCTCATTCCTATTTCTACATTCTTCTTCATCGCCTTTCCAGACCCCACACCAGAGCCCTTCCAGGAGGGTTGGATTTGTATTTATTGATATTCCCCGTGCCAGGCACTGCGGCAGGAGAAAAGTGAATCAGAGGAGCCACGAGCACCTCAAATATGTTTTTGATTAATATGTTTTCCTCCTGCTGATATTTAAAAGTCATAGAATTTATTGCTAGATGTATTAGTTTCTTCCCCAAACCAGTGTCTCCTTTTCCATAAAGCACTATTCACTTAATAGCCTCTTTCCAGTTTCTGGGATTCAGACCTCAATATCATCCCTGACCCCTTAGTCCCCCCATTCCTCAACTCAAGAAGATTCCTATGGGATCTAATCCTGACATCTCCTAATCTTTAACTCCAACTTCAGGTTCCTCTCCTCCCTGACTATTTTCTAAAACTTGACTCTCTCTTGGCACCAATTCTTCCTTTACCTTGTCACCAAGGATGACTTTCTTACAGAAGAGACAACAGATGATCAAAAACACCCATGCTCGAAAATTTCCCTCCCCTCTCTTTCTTGCAGAGCCAAAGCCCAGCCTGTAACCTGGAGAGATCTGTGTTATCCATGCTGTTTCTGAGCTGTTTCTCCCAGACTATGTTATTACTACAGCACCTCTTACTGGGTACGAAGCACTGTGCACTCTTCATTACGGAAATGGGCTCGATGGATCAGTGCCTTCTTTTCTTACTGGGAATTACCCTGCCCTACCTGAGTAGCATGACAAAGCCCTTTTTTTTTTTTTTTAAGATTTTATTTATTTGACAGACAGAGATCACATTCAGGCAGAGAGACAGGCAGAGAAAGAGGAGGAAGCAGGCTCCCCGCTGAGCAGAGAGCCCGATGCGGGGCTCGATCCCAGGACGCTGGGATCGTGACCTGAGCCGAAGGCAGAGGCTTTAACCCACTGAGCCACCCAGGCGCCCCGACAAAGCCCTTGTTAATGTGCCCAAAGTCCATCCAAAAAGCTCCTTTCCCTTCCATGTCTTGTTTGATGCCACTAATCAAAACTGTCACCTTCCTCTTCAATTATTCCATAGCACCTTTGGGGACGCCTCCATTAAAGCTCTCTGCAGAGTTTATATGATATTTTCTTTTCCCATTCAACTGGAAACTGACTGAGACTGAGGATCTTAATTTTTTAGAAGTCATCATTTATTCCTTTCACTCAGCACATGCATTTGTTAAACAGATTCTCTCCTTTAACTGAACGAAAGCAAGACTTTCCTCTTCTCCTCTTACTTTTAGATTGGGAAACCAAAGCTTCGACATGCTAAATGACTTAATCGGAGTTTCTTGGCCATGTAGCTGTAAAGCTAGTGCTCCTTGAGTCCTCCTCCCAGCCTGCTACGCTACCCACTGTGCCATAACAATAAACACCAATGCTACCAGAGGACGCGCCGGGGATCAGGGACTGTTTTAATTATTTTTACATGTGTTATTTAATTCTCACAATGACACTCTAGAAATCTTTATTTTACAAACACAGAAGTTGAAGCAAAGAGATGTTCAACTTCTTGCGCAAGGATCATGTAGCTGACATAGCATGAAGCCAGAATTAAATACAGGAGTTTGGTACCAGAGCCCCAATTCCTAATGTTCTCCATGGGATTTGTATTTTTAAAAAGCACAGCAGAAAGAGACACTTTAAAGAATGTCTCTGTAATGGTAGAGTTTAGACACTTGTGCCCCTGGGTGGGAGGAAAGACCTTCCCGAGAGCCCTTCAAATCACACCACAGATACCACACATCCTTGCTTTATATATTAACAGCTTGCCTTGGAGGGATATGTGTATTTTTGCCTGAGTGAGTTCAGACTTTAATACTGGCCACCTTTAATTTATGTTGCTCTATAAAAGTCAACGCGAGATTCTGGCTGTAAATTTGTCATGCCTTACTAATGAACTAAATTGTGTTTTCTGTCCGTGTTCCATTTAAATTGATGTGACCTCATTCATTATCACAAATGTATTTATAGCTGTAAGAAACACACAAGGGTTTCACAAACTTCTGCCCCCTCAAAGAGCCAAGGGGGAAGTCAGTAGAAGAGCTGGTAAAGATGGATGGGAAAAGGAAGACAAATTTGTCACTATAGGATCATCTTTCTAGTACCCAGTTTTTATCCTGTTACTTTCCCATTTGGAGACCTTAATTTTTTCTGTATTAGCTGCATGATTAGTTTTACGAGCTGCCGTGTATGCAAAGCTTCCTACAGAGCTGGCCCACACCTAGCCTAAGAGTTACTCTCCTTCAAACCCCTTTTGTTCAGACATTAATTCACCTGTTCTCAGGTTGATTGTCTACAATGCTTTAGGTACTGTTCCAGGTGCTGAAGGATGTGAAAGTGGTGAATATGACAGTCTGTGCCATCCAGTGCTTATATTTTAGTAAAAGAAACAAGTAAATAAGAGAGGTAATTTCAGCATTTGATGCCTATTTTAACACAACTTTCAAAATTTTGGGTCTCAAGACCCTTTTGCACACTTACAAATGATTATGTACCTCAAAGAACCTGTTTTGGCTTTATATTTATTGATTATTACAATATAAATTAAAATGGAGGAAAGTTTAAATATGCATTAACATATTAAAAATAACCATAAAAACATAAATGATGTGATTTTATGAAAATACCTGTATTTTCAAAGCAAAAAATTAGAGAAGAGTGGCAGTGTTTTACATTTTTTTTTTAGATCTTTCTAGTATGTGGCTTAATAGAAGAGACCTGAATTCTCGTATCTTCTACTTTCAGTCTGCAATACCCCATGTCAAACTTGACTATACAGTCATGAAATTATGAGAGTGAAAAAAATAAAGCTACATCTTATTCTGTAATAAAATTAATTTTGAACTTGTGGACCGCCCTGATGGCTTGGGGCCTTTAGGGATCCCTGGACCATACTTTGAGAACCACTGATATAAGGGAAGGAAACAAAGATCAAGGAGTGAGGTAAGAATTTTAGATCGGGGTCAGGAAATACTGCTCTGAGGAAGTGAAAGCTGAGGTGAGGGTTGAAGAATGAGAAGGACCTGAAACAACTGTACGCATGTAGAAAACAAAACTCAGAAGGCCCAGAGTATGGAAGAGCTAAAAAAAAAAAAAAAAAAGATTCTGAAAGGAGGTCACTGTGGTGAGAATGTGGCAAACAGGGGAAAGGGTGCTATGAACTGTGGTTGCAGAGCAAGGCACAGGCAGACTGAACAGGGCAGAGGTCATAAACTAGTGGCTTGTGGTTCTGATCCGGACATCTGTCTTACAGATGTATTCTGTCTGCACAGTGCCTTTTTTTTTTTTTTTAAACTATCTTTATTGAGACACATATTTTAAAATGGGAATCTCACATAAAATTTGTATTTCTGGGTTCTCTTAAATAGACCAGAACACCAGGCAATAGCACGGTTATTTCCAAGTAGGGCAGCACTTACTACATCAGAGGGAACCATAGTCCCCACCACTCCTTATTGTCTCCTCAAAGGTGAAGCCCTCTCTGCTTCCATTCATCCAGGCCTGTTTCACTTATTAAAGCCATTTTCCATGTGCCACAGACATGTGGTATATGTGAGAGCTCTAAGGAAGGATTCATTGGCTTTGTAGCATTTGGCTTTCACTTTCACATGAGATGAGAAATCTTTGAATTATGGTATGTTAAATGCTCTCATTTATGTTTTTAAAAGACAACCAGTTTTTCCCTGGAAAACAGATTGTAGGGGGCAGAGTAGAAGCTCCTGTTGAAATGTTCACCATCTGCACCTCCTCCGGCCCTCGAATGCATCACAAACTTTGTCCTTTCTCTTGCCTTTCCCACAAGAATGTCCTGCCCCCCACTCATACCTCACCTTAACTTTTCTTCCTCCAAGATCCACCTCAAAGCCCCCTCCTCAAAGTGGAGATGTGGGTGGGAGGTATTCCCAGACCACAATCACCCCGTGAGGCCATTACAGTACTCCTTGTTTACCCTATGACATTATAATCCATGGCTTTAGACCTCTTCACAATCAGAATATTCTTATCAGTCAGACTATAAATTCCTTGAGGACCTGAACTTATCTCTCTACTTTTCCTACTATCTAGAACTGATTGCTCCTACCAACCCCAATGAGCAAAATCACAACAACCAGCATGGTGTTCACAGCATTTACAATTCCTGAGGTGCTTTCCTCATGCTGTCTAGGCTCCCATGATCTATTGTTCAGTGGTTGACTGATCAGGATAGGCAGACCTTTGAGAAATGACCAGAATTAAATCTACAGTATAAGCAACTTCTTTTACACCACAGGTACTTCCCTGTTCTATGTATTATTTAAAAGACCATGTATGTATTATTCAAGACCAAGTGATTGAACTTATCTTTTACTCTCCTCATCTGTAAAACGGAGTTAGAATAAATAGCACCTCACTCATGGGCTGTTATGAAGATTAAATGAGATAATACATATGCCATGTTCAGTTCTTATTAACTACCATTAGCAGCGAAAGCTTCCAGATGCTTGTCCTTGTATGTAAGAGAAATGTCTGTGCTATTCCTAAATCAGAAAAAAATTTTGCCATTTTTATAAAGTCCTCTTCACTAAATGGTGTATGGAAAAATACTTTCACAATATTAATTTTTTATTACTAAAAAACATTTTCAGCACCCTCAGAATATATATATATATAACTATACTTTATATTTCATGCATTATATATATTACCTAATTGCTTAATAATGTTACTATATATTACTATATATATAATATACATGACTTAAAAGACATCTTTCTGGGAAGGAATTTATGATTAGTCAATTTATATATTAATAATTTCCCTAATGATTTACTTTTTTTAAGTAAATTTGGAATTTCAGATTTTCTCACATTATCTGTTTCCAGTATCAAGTTCCATGATCTTTATAGCTGCTACCACCCTACATGGGTGGGTTGAGTGTTGTAAAGAAATACAGAAGGCAACATAGAAGAAGTGAAATGATTAAGAACAGTGAGTGACTCTGGAACCAGATGACTTGGCTGGGGTCCTGGATCTACCATTTGTTTTCTATCATGACTAACCTCTTTGTGCCTCATTCACCCCATCTATAAATTGGGGCTAATAACAATATCTAACCTGTAGGGTTACTTCAGATTAAATGAGTTTTAGTGGTAATATATGATTTATGTCCCAAAATATAAGACAGCATTATTAAATTATTTAGCAAACTGAAGTAAAATGATACTGCTTTTTTATCATTAAAAATCTTTTAAAAAATCATTTTGATAATTAAAAAGCTCCTTCTGCAACATAAATGAAAGCCATTTGATAATATTTAAAACAGGCCACACTGAAAGTCCCACAAATTTTTAAATTTCTTTGTCAATGTGATTTGTCACATGTAAAATACTTATTCGTAAGCAGCGTGAAAACACTTGTCAGTAAAATGAAAATGCTGCTGGTCTCCAAAAGCTCTCATTTCATTGCTCTTTCCATCATTGCACTGCTCCCAGCAGTTCCCAGGGAAGTGCTTTCAGGGTCACGCCAAACTAGACCCAAGAGATTGCAATAATTACATCCCAGTGGTGTTGACATTCAGCTTTGTCCCACAAGCTGCCGAGGATGGGCAGGGCGCCATCTGTCATGTTAGATGGCCACTAGCTAGCTATAAGTGATGAAGATTACTTTTCTGACATGCTACAGTTTGCTTCTGAGCCAACCTTTTAAAGTCTGGAGCAATTAGAGTTTATTTTGGCAAAAGATCATAGCAAGATTGTGAGTATACATTGAAAATACATAGTTATGAAATTTGGAGCACAGTATCACGAGAGACATGCATAGGTCCCTCTTACACTACAAACTTCCTTTACAGTGGTTACCATATATTTTTAACAAGTGTCCTAATTTATTATATATTCTAAGATATATTTGTTAGGCATACCCTACTGAAGTCTTCAAATTTGGAATGTTCTGCCTCATTCTCCTCCAACTGCCAAGCTCTTTGTAGGCTGAAGTTCTTTAACTTCAACAATAGACACAGTTCTTTAACTTCTTCCGTACTGAAGGATTGTTTTTTAAATCCCTGTAAATATTAATCTAAAGTGTGATTTTAATGATCATATACTCCATCACCTAATTTTGTCTCATGTTTTCATGCCATTTGGTGATAACAGCCATTGATATTTCAAAAAGTATTTTAACTACATTTCTGCTTAAATATACATATTAGTTGATGGATGGAACTAAAGAAATTATACTCAGCCCAACAGTTTCTTCTTTTCTTAAAAGTAAATTCCATCTTCATGCAATTTTAATGAATATATAATTTAAATATGTATTTTCCTGTCTAGTCCTTTGTTCTGTATTGATAATTGATTGTAATGTAGTATTTTGTACTTTAAAAAATTTCCCCAAATTAACTTTTCTGCAAACTTTGAAATATAAGAGATAATTTATGATGTGTGAGATTTGACGTAGTATAGTTAGAAGCGATATGAGTGAAAGGCGGCAAAATTCCTCTCAATGGATCCTATGTGTTGAATTCCCACTCAGGGTGAAATTATTTCTTTCAACCTAAATCACACTTTTGGTTAGAGTTCTGTAATGACAAGTTTAAAATTTATAATCTTCATTCAAATTTAATAACTTTTTATGATTATGGCCTCTTCCATTAATATGAATTTTATTTTCACAATGGAATTTATTATATTTCCTTCAAATTCTATAGAATAAAAATGAATATAATTTCACAAAAATTGACATTGAAACACTAAAGTAATTTAGGAAGTTTTATGCTGTAAGCTATAAAGGACAAGGTAATTGATTATACAGGAGGAATGTAAGGAGTGAAAAAGTAATAAAGAATGGTACCTATGACGGCAAATTTTCCATATGACACTATGGTAATGGGTACATGTCATTATATTTTGTATAAACTCACAGAATGAACAATATCAAGAGTGAACCTTGACAGAGTTTGCGTGATTATGATGTGTCAACATAGGGTTGTCAGTTGTACAAATGTAACACTGGTGGGGGAGGTTGATAATGGAAAAGGCTGTGCATGTGTCAGAGTAGAAGGTTTATGGGGAAATCTATAACTTACTCTCAGTTTTGCTATGAACCTAAAACCGCTCTAGTAATGATGATGATGATGATGATGATGATGATAACAGCAAAAATAATAATGGGACTGAGGTTCCTAGCTTGGACCCTGGGATATATAGGTTGTCATTTACCAGGTACAGAAGGAAGAGAAAGGAATTTGGGGAAGGAATCAGTATTCAGAGTTAGACATCTTGAGTTTCAGGGCACTTACAGGATGTGGGTGTTCACATAGGTGTCTGGTACACAGTTGTCTGTAAGAGCCTTGGGTTCAAGGGAGACCTCAACTGGAGATATAACTGGAAAGGCTTGTAGCACAAAGATGGTGATAAGAAGCCTTGCCAGGGAATGAGACTGCCTAGAATATGGAGTGTGGCCTTAGGAACAATGATGTTTATAGAGTAGGCACAAAAGGAAGGATTTGAAATGATGAGAAAGAAATTACCAGAGAGATAGAAATGACTTGAAAGGATAGTGTCATTTAAATAATATTTTCAAGGAGAAAAATGGCCAGAAATATCAAATGTTACAGAGATCAAATCAGATAAAAAGTGAAAAGTAGCCTAATGTAGCGGTAAAGACTGGTGATACTTCAGTGAAGTAATGGGGATGAATCCCATCTGCAGAGATCTGAAGCCTAACAAAAGGAGAAGACAACATGCAGACAGCAAGTACAGAAATGCATCCACAGAGGTCGGTACTGAACAAGAGAAGCAGATAGTGCCAAAAAACTGGACCTAGAAAGGGATTTTTTTTTTAATGACGGGAGACCTCTGAGCAGCACGCATTAATGGAAATGGTCATTTAAGCAGGATTTGTTGGAGATACAGGACAGGGACAGTAACTGATGGAACACTTACAGTCCCTTCATAGACAAAGTATATGGAATTCCAGAGCACAGGGAATCAGAAAGAAGATACTTGGTTCTTTTCAGTCAGGAGGGCCAGAGGCAGAGAGAGACACGGATGCAGTAAGATTGCAGGCACCTGATTGTGCTTTCAAGATGCTGTGCAAGGAAGGGGAGGCAAAGAAGCACAAATTCCCAACACATGTAACACTTTGTGAAAATACTTTGCAGGCCATGCATTAAATTATGCATGGAATTTTAGCTACTCCTTACCTTGGCTTATGCCATGAACTCTTCTCTTTGTACGTATAGTTTTCTCTTACTTTTTCTTTTTTTGAACTAAAGCCATAATGCAAAAGACAAATGTGCACCAACCCCGCCTTCAAACCAATACCTTTTGACTTTAACCCCGCTGCCCTCTCACTCACTCTGCTTCAGCTGCACTATCCTTCTTTCTGAAATACGCTGGGAATGCTCCCTCTCATCTTTGTTCCTTTGCTTTGGTTCTTTGCTCCTTCTAGAATGCTCTTCCCAAAGATATCCCCTTGATCATCACTCATCTCCTTCAAATCTCTGCAGTCTCAAGAAGGCCTACACTGGTTGCCACATAATACCATTGCCTGCCTTGCCTTCAGCCCTGTAGAACACCATTATCCTACTCTACATCTGCTTTTCCATAATACTTATCACAGTCTAAGACACTGATAATTTATTTCTCATATGTAGTGTTTTTTTTTTTTTTTATGCCTCCTTCCACAAGGATATAAGATCCACTATGGTAGGGGCATTTTTTTTTTCCCCCAGTGATATTCTGAGCACTTAAAATAGTATCTGGCAGGTGTCTGGGTGGCTCAGTGGGTTAAAGCCTCTGCCTTCGGCTCAGGTCATGATCCCAGGGTTCTGGGATTGAGCCCCGCAGCGGGCTCTCTGCTCAGCAGGGAGCCTGCTTCCCTTCCTCTCTCTGCCTGCCTCTATGCCTACCTGTGATCTCTGTCTGTCAAATAAATAAATAAAATCTTAAAAAAAATAGTATCTGGCATATAATAAGCACTGATAACTATTTGTTACATGAATAAATGAATTTGATGATGAGATTTATTATGTTTAAAAGTCGTAATGGCTGCTTATCTTAGAAATACATGCTACATAATTTACAGAAATCTTCCCAAAGATGCCTTCTAGTGTATTGGGGGGAGAAATGCAATTGAAAGTTTCACTCTTACCTGTACTTATAAATAATGCCCTTATCCAAAAGTAGATAATACTACAAGAAGAAATCAATCAGCATGTCTTTTAGAGAATTATCTTGCATTGTAAATATTCAATAATAATCATTGTTATGGAATTATAACTTTGATGACAAATAGCTAAAGTTAATTTGATTGTTAGGATGTACAATGGTGTTTCTGGTAAATAATGATCTTCTAGGGGCACCTGGGTGGCTCAGTTGGTTAAGCATCTGCCTTTGGCTCTGGTCATGATCCCAGGGTCCTGGGATAAAGCCCCATGTTGGACTTCTTGCTCAGCAGGGAGCCTGCTTCCCCTTCTGCCTGCTGCTCCTCCTGCTTGTGCTCTTTCTCTTACTATCTCTCTGTCTTTCAAATAAATAAATAAAATCTTTAAAAAAAATGATCTTCTACCAAAAATTTCATGCTGAGTGTTATTCTTGTCCCCTGGGGAAGGAGACACACACACTCACTCACTCAAGTTTATCAACCATTTTGCCCAAGAAGTCAACAAGACTAACACTATTATTCTTCCAAAGGAAACTTAAATATTGCTCTATCTGTAGTTTCTTAGCTAATTTCATACCATTTTTATATTCAGAAACAACCTGTAAGATATGTTTTATGCTATGCTTTATGATGAAGTCATATTTTTTTTTTAACCACAAACATAACAGCACCAGCTTCCAAGAAAATAGATTGATACTTCCTCTAAGCACACTCTGAGTTTAATCCAGTGCTTATAAGAAATAATAGACAAGTTTGGCACCACTGAAAGAGTTTTGCATATGTAATTGATTAGGAAACTGAATGCTACAATTGCTACGTTCTTCCCAGAGCTTATCTTTTGTAGTATGGAAAAGTCAAACCTCTCCTACATGTGGTGTTTATCTTAGGAATCATGGAAACTATTATCTGCATTTACAATTGGCTTCACAGCACCAGCAGCAATGAGTTGAAATAAGGTTAGAGAATTAGATTCATACTGTTCCTTGTGCAGATAACCAATGACTAGGGCTGAAAACCTCTAATCAGCCAGTGCATTAACTTGATGACAGTGTGAGGGGAAAATGTCAAGCCACATAAAGTTTGTAGTGACAAAGAAGGCTTGCTGAAAATCATAAAAGGCTGAGGAAGTTCACCCATACAGGGATGCAGTTATTTATTGGGGAAAAATCATGAAAAAAGTACTCATGTGATTTTGTTGATTTAATCTACTAATAAATATTTTGGAATGCACTATCTTTAAATAAGACATAAATATATCAGTAAGAGGAAAAATAGTTTTTCATGTAGGCACACCAGGGCCTGGGTTCTTTTATTTGTCACCTATGCAGTCCAAAATTACCAAGATCATATGAAAAGGAACCCCAATCACAATGGACTTTAGTCATTACAACTGATAGTGTAGATTACTACACCTAGTTCCCCAAATGCTATTATTCAGTACTGTATGGGTTAGACCACTAAAATGTCCCCCTATAAGACTCAAATAATCTCGATTTATAAAATGAGAGCTGTGTTAACCCTGTCTATGAACATGTCTTTATTTCCTGGGAGGTATGTTATTGGCCTGAAATGCAATATATCTTCTGGCAGTTTTATTTTCTCAGAGGCTGGACCATTGCAAGAACTTTGAATCACTGCAGAGCACTGAGCGAAACCCCAAAATACTTTCTGGAATTTTTAGAAAATGCAATTTTTTTCTGATATTTTACATGTCAACTATGCCTCATATAATTTACATATTGGCTAGAATGCAATCATATAAAAAATAAGCCACTAATAGAGCTCCTGACTCATAGTAGGCATTCACTGAACATTTGGTGACTTGTTAAGCACTAATGTCAATGAAACATTTCATCTCCAACAGGCACATTAGAAGCCAGATTAGTACTGGCTTCTCCCTTAGGGAGCCACGATTACCTCATGTCTCACTTCAAACAATTTATTTTTCTTGTATGCATGACTGAGTTCAAGAGTTCTTTCCTTGTTTTAATTGGATATAGTCTTTGTCCCCCCTCCTTTTTTTTTTTTTTTTTTTTTCAGTATAAGTCCTGTAATACAGTAAGGACATCCAATAGAACTCTCAGAGTTATCTGGAAAATTTTTATACAGCAAATGTTTCATTTGGACAGTTTCCACATAAAAAATGGATATGCACATATGAAAATTTAAAAAAAGAGAAAGTCCTGAAGAGGAGTCTCCTATTAGAAAGTGACTTTCACCTAAACTCATGCATAAAGCAGAAGGAATGGATTAAAAGAATGAGGGTCCTATGGCATGACACTCCATGAAACCAGACTATGAGAAAACTAGACGTTCTCTTCCATAGGGGAAGTTACTCTAAATGACTTCTTTCACATTTTCCTATTATAATACTTCATATTTTCCTCCCAAATGTTTGTTAATAGGCCACAGATCACCCTGTATGTAATGCTTTTCATATTTAGCGATCAATACAAAATCTACAAATTTTTAAAAAGTTAAATCTAATAAATCAACAGACTCTTTCCAAAATAAAAGACAGGTTGAGTCTGCCTAAGCACATTATAGCACACATGGAATTTGGACTTGGTTCCAAGTCTCAGAGGGCAGAAGCACACACTTTCGCATTAAGGTCCTCTTGTTCCAAATCACAAAGAGCAGAACTAGGTCCAGGCAAGTCTGCGTCTGGACTCTGCCTGCTCTGGGATAGTTTCAAACTGAATCAGAGGCAGCTCATTTGGAATATCAGTAAAAGTAACTGTATAATCCAACAAAATAAATTTCTAAAGGAAAATTTTGGTTTTTCTCTCACTACATGAACTTTTGAGAACAGGCTGCTCACTTCCCTAGTAGTTTTTGCGCACTCAGACATAAGGGCTCTCACCCTCTCCTTGGAGTGACATTTTGTCTTTTTGTCCTATGACTCATGCATGCTTCTTACTGTTCCTTCCACCCTGGACACAAATAAAGGCTCACAGTTTGCCCTAAGACTTGCTTTAGAAGCAGCTTTACAGTGATTCACTTCTCTGTGGTCCTTCATGGTATCAAAGCACACACTTACATCATGAGGAAAAGATCAAAGATGTCATTATAAATGAATTCATACCATCAATTACCATAATTTGCAAGAATCATCACTCATCTTTCATTTTCACTTGGTAGCCATGATTTCCTACAAGAAATGTTTCCAGAATCCACACTAAGTGTGAGGCACTGTGGTAAACCCAAGAGGTTGTACTCTAATCTGGGTTAAAATCAGCATCATGACCACTTTGTGAGCAGAAATTTCCTTTCAGTAAAAAACAACACCTGCTATGTTAAACTGCCCTCTTAAATTGAATTTTTTTTTAAAGATTTTATTTATTTATTTGACAGAGAGATCACAAGTAGGCAGAGAGGCAGAGAGAGAGGGGGAAGCAGGCTCCCCACCGAGCAGAGAGCCCAATGCGGGGCTTGATCCCAGGACCCTAAGATCGTGACCCGAGCTGAAGGCAGAGGGCTAACCCACTGAGCCACCCAGGTGCCCCTCTTCAATTGAATTTTAATACTTCTTAATTTGTCTATTAATAAGTTTACTTTACAGTCATAAAAAGTTCTAAGCAAAAGAAATGTATCCCTAATTTTCTATATGAACATATCTCAGTAAAATTTCATATATGCATTAATTCCATTTCCCTTAAAATATTAAGAAAATATTGGGGCGCCTGGGTGGCTCAGTGGGTTAAGCCTTTGCCTTCGGCTCAGGTCATGATCTCAGGGTCCTGGGATCGAGTCCTGCATCGGGCTCTCTGCTCATCAGGGAGCCTGCTTCCCTCTCTCTCTCTCTGCCTGCCTCTCTGTCTACTTGTGAACTCTCTCTGTCAAATAAGTAAATAAAATCTTTAAAAAAAAAAAAATATATATATATATATATGTTAAGAAAATATTAAGAAATCTCCACACTTTACAGGTAAGAAACTGGAGATCAGTCCAAGACCAAAAGGCTATTAAGGAAAGAATCAAGGTAAAGTTTTTTAACTCCACCATAGAAGACTTTCAACCACCTAACTAGCCTCTATCTAATTGCTACAAAAATTCGAGCCCTCCTTAACTAACTTTTCAAACATGAGATAGGCTGTAAGACTATCTGATCTTAAAAATACCACTATGTTCCAATATGGCAAAGAAATGAACGAAGCCCATGTTCTACAGACTATTCTATGGGCAATTCCACAGTGAAGACGAGCAGCAAATACTTTCCAGCAGTGTAAACAGAAAGGCCGGGCGTAGAGAAACTCCAGACTTGCAGGGAAGGTGGACGCAAAAACAGAAGGCGTCCACTCTCATACAAACTGTGGCACTGTTTTTCATGGAACCTGGTGCAAGGCAACCGAGATGGAAGCTGCTGCCACATGTTCAGCAGAAATACTGATGTCTGTTTACAGAAGAATTTCTTCATGTGTTTATTACTGCTTTGATGTATATCATAAATTTCTGCCTAAAGGTCACAAGATTGTGATGACACATCACAAACCAGGTTGTAATAATATGTTGATTGTTGAGGAAAACTGTGTAAAGACCTAAAGAATAATAAACGTTCAGGCTAGTGTATGAATTAAAAAAATAGATTAGATGTCCTTTAAAATTAAAAAAAATAAAAGGACTCTAAGGAAATCTTTGGTTCCTGTAGGTACAAGTAAAACGTTTTACTGTTGAGTTGAAGTCATTCTTTCTATGAAGTCATCGCTGCTGCAAACTTTCATAAGATTACAGTTTTGTGACAACATTTCTCTTTAGAATGAGAGAAGGAGGATGATTCTTATGTTTAAATTTGTTAACCTGTTGAATGTTTTGCAACTTGGAATTTTCCCCTATTGTTTAGTTCTTTTTTTTTTTTTTTTAAAGATTTTATTTATTTATTTGACAGACGGAGTAGACACAAGGAGGCAGAGAGGCAGGCGGGGGCGGGGGGTGAAGCAAGCTTCCCACTGAGCAGAGAGCCCGACTCGGGGCTCTATCCCAGGACCCTGGGATCATAACCTGAGCTGAAGACAGAGGACTTAACCCACTGAGCCACCCAAGCGCCCCTAGTTTAGTTCTTAAGGAGAATATTACCTGATGTCTGAAATGCAAATATAGTTTCCTTTTATGGTTTGAGATGTTGGGAACATAGCTCTTCTCATTTTTCCCTCTTTAAACCCTAGGTCAATTGTGTAAAGAATAATTTTTGCTTTCCTATAAAAAACAAACCAACAAACTGTCCATTGATGAATTCATATAAACTCTAATAAAGTAAAAATGTAACAGCTTTTTCATAATGAGTTTTAAATACATGAGTCAATTCAAAGTGATTTTTATACCCACATAACATTTGTGAAGTTTAAAACCTGTTCTCAGTTTGTAATTACTGTAACCTCTAGCCACACTGCCCTCACACCACCACCAAAAATCCTGCATTTCTGTATTTGCGTGACTTGCTGCCTCAATGATTCTGCCTTTGCAGTTCTTTAATCTAACTGTCTTGTCACTGCCTAGTGAGGTTTATATAAACCTGCTGTGCTAAGCATCTATGACAACAACCCTGCTGGTGACATATTGATTTTTTTAGTTTCAGTTGTCTCCCCTGAGATTTTGGAGCAGCTGCGTTTTTTTGTAAGATTCCACTGAGCCCAGAGCACACTCGACATTATCCATTCAAAGTAATTCAAATAGAGGGATAGTTAATCACTGGTGAATGCATCCCCTGTTGAAGATGCTAAAAGTAAAGACCAATCAGCAAATTAATTAATTATAGCTTTGCACATATTGAGTCTTTTTTTTTTTTTTTTACTCTTGTTAGTTTATTTTATTTCTAACATCTGGTAAAGTGCTTCTCAGTTGGCATTTGTGCAATAAACATATACTGTACATGCAGTATGTATTCATATGTCCATGTATTTATGAAAAAAAAGGCTTAGCTGAGCTTGTATATACACTCAGAAGTTAAACTTCGTAAGGATCACTTCCATTCACAAGGTTAACCATGGCAAGTGACTATGAGAAGTGGCTTGGTGAGCAAGGATTCAGGATTCTAGGAGTTAGTTTTAGTTAATGCAATATCCTAAAACTGATTAAGTCAGCTCTGTGCTTAAGTAACCAGCATGTGGTCTAGTCCTTAATGCCGAATATATGGCTGAATTTTAGAAACATTTAAAAATCTCACTGAGTCAGTATTTTCTTATAATGAGACCAATGAGAAAGGAATCAGGATATTTCTAGGTAACAGATATTGGTCAATTTTTCTCTCATTCCATCATTGACCACTAAGATCTTTAAAAGTATGCAAATATTTATAAAATCTCTAATAGATTATGGTAATTAGACTATGGCATATACGTGCAGCTTCTCAGTGCTTAGCTCACACATACTGTTACTAGGTAGTTAAATTATCCCATGAAAAGATTTGCATTTTAATGTAGCTATGTAATTTTACAGAGCAGATCCAAAATTTAAGGCATGATTCATCAAGGAAGTTTACATACTCTTGCATGGAATCCTTATTTAGCATGTTGATGAAGTTTTAAATGAAAATAGTTATTAAATGTTTAAAGAGATTGAGCTTACCACTTTGTACACAGCATCCAAAACAATTACTTCAATTTGATATGCTAGAAATAGGTTAAGAAAACAAATGTCAATAAGTCGAGAAGAATGACCCACTGAATGCCTCTCACTGAGGTTTTATCTTCAGTAAACACTGAATTTAGAATGAAGTAGAAAGATTAAATTGATGATTCAACTCTCTAAACCAAGATTAAATGGGTGAAACAAATTCCCAAATCAAAGCACTGGTAGTATGTTTAACAAATTACAGCATTAAAAAATACAGTAGCCTCAAGGCCAAAGTTAAAGAATATTACCTTCAATCTGCCAAACCAGTTTTGAGATGCTGGTTATGGGTTTTATGGTTCTTAGAGTTAATTATAACATGGATTTGTTCTATCAACTGAAAGCACTGCCTGTCCTGAGTATACAGAGTAATTGAGACTCGAGACCAACTTGCAGTTGTTTATCATGGAAAAGAATCTTAAAAGACTCCAAATAAATTTATGTCTCTAAAGTCATAATTGAAATATTTAACACAGTCTAGTATGGAGGTTTTATAAGCATTGATTTTGTATGTTATCTTAGACATCCCAAAGAGTATAATTTTGATTTTAGTTTAACAATAGTAAATAGTCTATATTTACTGCAGTTTGGGGGACAGAAATATAGATTATAGAAATATAGATTAGAAATTTAGACTTCTTTGTCTAAAGAAGTCTCTTTGCATGTTTTAACATTACAGATTTATACATTATAAAATAAACCAAATGTTTTGGAAAGATGTCTCCTGACATTGTTTTCTGCTTACACCATCTAAAGTCAGAGATAATTCCTGAGATGGCCTCCAGGAGATTTAAAAAGAAATAATTTTGTAGTTAATATGAACGTATTGACATGAACACTAAGTTTATAAGACAATGTAGTGAAGAGACATCTGAAAGGAAGGAGATACATCCTGGACATATATCTATATAATAATTAACAAAGAATACAGAAGATCTGGTATCATTCTTAGGTGTCCAAATTTTTGTCCATACCACTACCTCTGTTTCATGTCTCACAAATATAATCCTTGAATTGGCTTTGATTACGCTTGGGTCTAAGCAAACATTTTAAATATTTATAACCATAGTAACTAAAGAAATTTACTAAGTCTAATTAAAGAGACAAAGTATGCTATATTTTGTCTCATAGTTAAATGCCAAAAACAGTATTCTGATTTGATCGTATATTTGAAATTGCATATCTTGAATTCTATATTACAAAAATAAATATCTTTTTTTTCCATTTGATTTCACAATAGCCCTGTTGAGAAAGGAGAGTTATTGATATTTTCATTTAGATAAAAGGAAAGACTGCAGAGCTTAAGGGACTGGGATAGTCAAATTAAAACTAGAATCTCAGCCTCAGAATTCCTAATTGTATATAATTTGTATTACATATATTCACATACATATGATCACCTTTTTATGTTATAAATAAATCTGCAAACAATTACTTATCATCGATGATTCCCTTTTAATATAGAAAGTGTCATTTTCTTCTTTCTTGTATCATCACCTGTCCCTGCAATTGACTTAAAATACTTGTCATATAAGTTTTATAATTCCATTTAACCTTTAAAATACATTCTTCTCTGGACACCTGGGTGGCTCAGTCAGTTAAGCATCTGCCTTCTGCTCAGGTCAGGATCTCAGGTTCCTGGGATCCAGACCCATGTTAGGCTCCCTGCTCAGCAGGGAGTCCTCTTCTACCTTTCTGCGCACCCCCCGCCCCCGCTTACTCTCTCTCTCTTTCAAATAAATAAAATCTTAAAAAAAACCCAAACAAAATACATTATTCTCAAAGAGGTATGGTTACTAATTGAGTATGCATTGTTAGTAAAAATGTATGTTAGGTGCGCCTGGGTGGCTCAGTCATTAAGTGTCTGCCTTTGGCTCAGGTCATGTCCTGGGGTCCTGGGATCCAGCCCCACATAAGGCTCCCTGTTGAGCAGGGAACTGCTGCTCCCTCTCCCACTCCCCCTGCTTGTGTTCCCTGTCTCGCTGTACCTCTCTCTGTCAAATAGATAAATAAATTTGAAATAAAAATAAGTAAATAGAAATGCATTTTAGATAAATTTTAGATAAATACAACAAATCAAAGTAACTATGTACATTTCCAAATAGAGTGCAATGTTGTAAAGGGAGAGATGTAGTTATTTTAAGCATAAATGTGATGACAGAAATGATGATATATCATATAGTATAAAAAGAAAAAAGAATTCATTTGTGTATAACCCTCCTAAATAATACCTAATGATAAAAACATTTTTGTATTTATGACAATTTTTAATAACACAGTCACAAATAACTAATTCAGTCAAGTCAACCATGGAGTTGGGAGAGGACGAATAACCATTCAAATTATATCTTGTACTTTAAGCAAAATTAACAACCATATTATTCAGTTTTTAGATGTTTGATGTTCTCATATGCCATCTATTGTTCTCGTATTTAGAAACCCTAATTAAAATGTGAAGAAATGAATCAGATTAGATATGTGTTAAGAGAAACCATTTGTTTTTAGAAATCTAACATATTGAAGGCATTGACATCGTGGCTAAGAAGTCTGTTGTCTTTGACAATCTGGGCACTTGTCCAATTTAATCTATCACATTTTCAATATGTAAATCTTTAACATTTATTGCTGTCACTTTTGGATAAAATTTTACCATGGCTCAATCAAGGGCAAGAAAAAAGAAAGCTCATTTTTAGTTTTGATCTCCTCAGTGGCTGATATGGGCAAATGTTCCTAAAGGAAGCTGAGGGTCTTCCAAGGTTTCAAAGGTACCCTTTACCTGTCACACCCTTTTCAACATAGACCATAAAACTCAATAAAAAGAGTAATGACAATATTAAAAGTGTATAAAGGAATATGAAATTAAGTTCATAAAGTTTAAACTCTTGAAAGAATACTTGGTAAAATAAACTTTAGAAACCACCTCTAAACAACCAAACCTAAAGGCTCAAAAATGACCGAAGTTGCTTTTCACTTGAGGTTTGGCTGAGTTATTTTATTATATATATATATTACCTACTTTTCAAATCTGTTGGTCTGAAGGCTGAAACACACATGTTCAGCAGTGACTGAACTTTCCCCCTAAGTTGGCACATAATTAACCACACAGTTCATGGAGTTCTAAAAATACCAAAGCTCAGTAATCTCTCTACAGAGAAAGTTTAAGATTCTGGCAAAGTTGTTGTTGTTGTTTTCTAAATGTTGTCCTGAATTACTAGCATACTATCGCTTTCTCCGAAACCCAAAACGGCAAATATCCTGAGTAACAAATAAATGCATTATCTACGGATAATGCTATTATTTTATGACATTTGCAGTATTATATTTTAGTGTGTTTCACTACAAAGCACACGCACACGTAATCTGTATGTTAACTGAGGCCTCCCTAAACTAACAAGATTTAAAGAATCTTGCTTGAGACCCCAGTCTCTGAGTCTGGTACAATTAAAAGTCTGTTTGACTTCGTGGTTCAGAACTGTCTGCCATATGCGTGTCCCATGTGAGATAGGGCTTGGATGTTGCACTTTCCTGCTAATTTCCACAGAAATTTCAGACACGCTCAGCATTTTGTGATACTCAGCTAATTTAAATTGTCCGTGAGTGAGACAGGCGTATCTCATCAGTCATTAAAGCATGTTTGCCATCTTTCCTCTATATCCCTTCTTGAGCCCAAACTCATGGTATATATCCCTCCTTACTCTTCACAATCTATTGCAGTGGTCCAATCCCCCTCCATATTTATCCTCCCCTTCTTGTGATACCGCTACTGTTTCCATACTAGAAATAGCCAAAAGGCCAGTTTATCTTCCCCAGCCCCCTTAAAATTCTGGTAAATGGACTTTATCCATTGCATTACATATACAAACAAACTCTTCAAGTAACTTGGGACCCATAAAAAGGAATGAGAATGAGGAAAAGAGAATCAAAAAGCAATGAAAAGCAAGAAGACATAACTATGGTTCCTTTCACATTTTTTTCTTGTTTTGAATGATAAAATACATGAGAATGATAGATTAAAAAATTTTTTTGAAAGGGAAATACCAAATTTCTTTAAAGAACAAACACAAATACTCAAATTATTTTCTTGAGTTCTAGGGGGAAACATTCTACCTTTTCTGCTGAATATAATAGTCAAAATCAGACTAGAAACTACAAAACTACAAGCACTAATAATTTTATCCACTTAACTAAAATATGTTTCTTAGACTACTGAACTATTACACTTGCCTAAGTCACAATTCTTTTCCCCATGCTAACTAGAAAATTGTATAACTGTGACATTTACTCTTGAATGTAAAAAGCATTTGAAATCATGGAATTTAAACAAGAATGATTACCTAGGAAATATTATTTTTTCCCTCTTATTCTTCTAAAAGTATGTACCATATGCTAGGGATAATAAACTCTGCAAAAGTTTGAAATAGTAAATGTCTTTTTAAAAAAACATATATTCTTCCATTTATATTTCTATTAGTTATAGGCTGCTTCCTTTAGAAATGCAGCTTTGTAAATACTCCTTGCATAATGTTAAAATCTTAGGATCACATACAAAATCATCGGCTTGTACAGAGTTTCTTTACAGGAGACAATAAACTATTGCTTTACAAATTGAGTAAGATCACTGTGACATTTGATTTATCTTGCAGTTCTCTGTAATCTTTCACAGTTAAATGTTGAATACCCACCAACACTTTAATGGGAGACTTAGCACAGATTATTGAAATGTATTTACAGAGAGACCATTCTCCACTTTAACAGTTACGGGGGTCTTTTTAAAAAAATTATTCTAATACCAAGGTCATCTATATCTTGCAGAGTTATATAGATTCTTTTACATACAATGCTTCAAAGGCAGTCATGATATTTTCTTCTTTTCATATGACTTTCTACTTTACTATAGACCTGTGATTAATTTCAGGGTGTACACTGCCTAAAAAAGGAGACAGAAGTAGGTCCCAGACACTGTAGGAAAATGATATACTAAAAAGCTCTGAAACCCGCGGGGAAGAAGAGAAACCTAGAGCATCCTACAGCTAACAGATCCTATAGACACTCTAATATTTTTTGAATTAAAGAATATAAGTTACTAGATCGAACATAGATTTTTCAAAAACATGTTCTCTAACATTCATTTTTTTACAAGGCATTTCTAAAGATTCAGGTATAAGTACTTTACTCTGGATCTACTCAAGTTCCTAAACAAACTCCCATTCTGAATAACTGACTCCCCTGTTAAAATTTGGGATGTGTGGTTGTATTATGATCTATTTTTCCCTCCATTTTTCATTGCTCTAATGTGAAAGTATTTTGTTGCTTGTCATTTTATTCTAAAAGAATATAGGACATTGGCTATCCTTAGAAAATTTCCGTATTTTTTTCCAGAAAAGAATGGAAATCAGGAATGGTGCTGTATTAGATAATTAAAGTTGTACTTCAACCCTTGAACATAAACTCTTTCATCAGAGGATAATTAATGGCAAAGAGGCAGAAAATATGATACCCAGAAATTCTACTTATTTTTAAATCATGATCATCCCCTGTTAGTTTATTTACATTGGTCTCCTTGTCTGGCTCTCCCTTTCTCTTAATGTTGTACCTTAAACTCCAACCAACTGCCTTGTCATGTCCATCAGTTTACCTCAACATCTGGGAAACACATTAGCCAGGTTAGTTTCTCCAGTCCCATTTCATCCTAATCCCTGGAATCAACATTGTTCCAATCCATCACATAATGTCTTGGACTCAAACAGAACTTAGGAAATTGATGTCTATGCCATTGCTCTATCAGATAGACTCTTTACCTTCTTTCCTGGAGGCATATTCTTAAACTGTACTCTTTCTTCAGGTAAAATTCAGATTTACCCCATCTCTTTGTTTTTTTTCCTTATCTCTTTAGCCTTCAATACCAATCACTAATTATGTCACATTGTACAGTTATTATTCTCTGCATCTCCTTAATGGGATTGTATATCCTTGGAAAGCAAGGTGTCCCTCATTTACTGTTCTGCTCAATATAGGTAGGTTCTCAATCAGAAATTTTTAAATTAGGAAACATCTTGAAAAGCTGATGGGGGTATCATATTAATGTATATTTTGTGTTAGTTGTCGTCCTGTGTTTATATAGATTCTAACTCATAAATTACATGAATAATGCAGGGAAATATACTAAGGATATTTCCAAGGCAACCAAATAATTCCTGAAAACAAAAGAAAGACCAGACCTTATACAAAAATTAACTTAAACTGCCCTTCAGCCGTTATGAAACAGACAACCATTTTAAAAATGTAAACAAACCTTAAAGTTACAAGGATTTTAATGCTGTGTCATGACTGAAAGGAGAAACTGAAATCATTTCTCTACTTTGAATATATTGCTATAACTTGTTTGAGTTGTCGCACATGAATGCTAAGAAAACTAACCCTACTGCCCAAACTGTTTCTGTCATTGCTATGATATAAATATCCAGTTTATAGTACAATGGGATAATTCTTCCCTTAGTAGACAATACTTCAAACTAGTTCCTGAATATTGTGAATTACAGTTTTAACTGTGGCAGTTGAATCAGAGAGTGTGTTAGGGTGTACTACTTTATTCTTATTTAAATGGGGGGGCCTCTATTGCTAAAGAACATTAAAAACATAGTGAGTTAGATTTGCATATGTGCAATTTAAACTTACTGCGCCTTCCTAAAAAAACTAGAACATAAATCATTCCTTATGTCTTATACAGTTATTTCATTGTCATCTTAGTAGAATATTTTTTGGAATTAACTCTTACATGATTTTTTAAAAATATTTTTTGTCAAAATGATTATGGAAATTCTTTTGAAATGTTGAGGTTATGAATGCATGTTTCTACCCGATTTTTTTTTTTAAACAAAATTCACCTATTTACCTAAAGAGCATATTTCCAAAGTAGAAGGATTTGGACCCTCTCTGAAACTGGCTAAGTAGCAATTCATGAATTTTGGAGGCAGATGACTTTAAATGCTTTTTTCTCTTTTTAGATACTAACCATAAACAGTAGGTATAAAACATCAACAAATTTTTATTTGTTTCTGGTCCAGAAATTTTCCTAGCTCACAGTACTCAATTTATCTTTTATGATTATATCTTTTTAAAGCTTGATTAGATCGACTCTTTCTCTCTCTTCTCCTTCATGGTACATTTCTAATTTCTCCATATACCCCTTACATGAATAGGTAGAGAAGAGAGTGATGATGACATAGGAATGCTGTAGACAAGCAACAAATATACCCAAGTTCTATTTATTTGCCTAGTGGCCAAGACACTTAATCTCCCAGGCTTCAACTGTAATATAAAAGGGCCAGATTAAATGACCTCTGGTTTTTCTTCCAGAAATAGAATTCTGATTCTAAATATAGGAAAGTGATGCATATTCTTTCTGGCTACCAGAATGCCACTTAACATTTTGGTACAATTAGACTGTTAGAAATGGAACTGCAACATAAAACATGCCTTAGTCACTAATGGCACCCAACCCAACCACCTGATTTCTTCCTAATTGATTTATTCTACCCACCTACCCACCCACACACACACACATACACCCTCTCCATAAATCCACACTCTGAAAGTGCCATTTATTTTAGTTAAAACTTTTCCTAAACTAGTCTTTACTAATGGTGCTTAATCTCCATGTGGCTTAAAGTAACAAACCAAGGAGTCTGTGTGTGGTGAGCATGTGGTCATGAACAAGAGGAAATCTGAATTTAAAGGGCAGAAAGCAATGGAAAATGGAAGCCAGCCGACTAACTCTGTTTTTCCAGCTGTTTCACTGGTAAAAGAAATTCTAATAAAACAGATAGTATTTCTTTATAGCCTCATTAGTTTTCCCTATGTAAACTGACAATGCAGGGCAGTGTTCCCTGAGTCCAATGTTGGGATACAGTGATCTTTTAATTTTTAAAATGTATTTCCTGACGATGCCTAACAAAGTGGCAAAAGATTCAAAATGTTAAATGAAAATCTGCAGAAATTCTAATCCTTGATAAATAAAATAAATTCAATTCTTAACATGCACAGCAAATGACACATTACATAGAGTGATTAGAATATTGCAGAGAGTTAAAAGTTTAAACACAAAAGGGTCTCTGTAATATGTAGAATCTATTAATTATCTATGTAGAAACAATGATTACTTCAAAAACACGCAGGAGAATGCTTCAAAAAAATCTCTTAGGAAACATCCAGTTACCTCATTTTCTAAGTTATCTCTGTGATCTGGAAAAATCAAGGTGATGATTCAATTTAGGGCTGTCTAAAACAAAGTTTGTCCTACATAAATTAATTACGTAAACTGTTCTCATTTTTAAGGTTTTTTTCTACAATCCATCCTTAAACATTGACTGACTGATCTTTAGGCATATGATACCACTATATGAATAGAGTTTGTAGGTACTAATTAATGTTTTTCATAATATTTTCTAAAATGCTATGAAGTAAAAAGAGAAAATATAGAGAATACACTAATATAAATGTAAGATTTGTGTTTAGTTTTTCATATCAATCATACTCAGTATTCCCAATTTTTAGCATAATCACATTACAATTCAAATTACTACGATTTTTAAATTATCTTTTAAATAGCCCTACAACTACAAACATTAGATCTGCTTATTAATCTATAATAACAATGCCAATTGTAGAGAACTTGAAAATGCTTCAAACCACTATAAAATCAGCATCTAAAGGTGATTACTCAAGGTAGCTACTGGTATCATCACTTGTGTCAAATCAAGGTAACAGTAAAAACTCTTGTCGTCTGACCGTTAGTCATTCCAACTGTGCAGAGTTCTTCATTTTATTGTCTCCTGATGCTGTCAATTAACCACACCTCAATCATACACCTATTATCAAGAGCAGGTCCATTTCAGGTTACCTTTCATAAAAGGAGACCCTTTCATAAAAGGAGACTCTCCATTTAAAAATAAAATAAATAAATGGAAGTATTAAAAGGGAAGCAAAAAACCATCTTAGCAGCCACCTAGATCTGCCTAATAATAATGAACTGAACTTCAGGTGGAGTACACTAGTAGCTCTTACAGTCGAATAGGATCTCAAATGACCCTCCTTCAATCAAAAGGGTTGTTCCTTCAGAAGTGGCTATCACAGGGTTATCTGTTGGGCCCTACTCTAGTCTTACCATCTTGCAACTCAGCTAACCTACATCTTAGCTTCTCTTCCTTTTGTGCCAGCTTTTAAAAAATATTCTGCTACTTCTTGAATCAACCTCCCAATAAAGGAAAGCTGATGAGGCGGTGTGTGGCAGGATGGTAGGGTCATGGAGCAGCAGTCCAGGAAGGAGAGGGGATGTGAGAGAGGAACATAGACCCCTGAGCACAGCATGGGGCTGTGGAACTGTCCAGCAGCTGGCACGGCCTGCCTGATCCACTGGCTGATGTGTTCTGAAAGTTAGTAATTCTGTTCACTTCTCTCTCCAATTTTCCTTTAAGTACTTATTAGAAAAATAAGGATCTAAAGTGAATGAGAGCTATACAAAATTACTCATTCTTGTCTCCTGGGCTGTAGGGCAGTGTATGGAGTTGTAGGGCAGTGTCTAGAAATATTAAATTTGGGAATTTGCATCAAAACATAAAACAACTGAAGTCCATAAAAACTCAATATTCTTTTCTTTTGCTCCCTATGGGATAAGTAGATCTCTGGAGGGAAGAAATGTCTTCTTTTAAGGTTGGAGACTGTAGATGACTAACAGTAAAAGGGCTGCTTAGGGAAGACCACAGTCTTCAGACCTGCTCCCATGCCCAGGTCAGTTCTGGGAAGGATAAATAAAAGCAAGAGGAGGTGTGCAGAGCAGGGCACACAGACAGAAAAGAGCACTCAGAGGTACAGAAGAGGAAAGAATGAGAATCAGGAACTTGAAGAGCAGAAAGGTAACCAGCTGAGAAAAACTTATGGAAAACAGTCTGAAGCTGTTTAATGAGTAGAAGGTTGGATACTTGGGAAAACAAAGAACTGAATGGAAATTCAGTCTAAGATTAAGAAGAAGGTTGCATTTACAGTTTAAAGATTAAGGCTACTGTGCTATTTGGTTTAACTGTAACTCTTAAGTTTTTTTAGGTTGTTATTCAGTACCTTTCTAAATTGACAGTACAGTCAGATAGTATTAAGCAATGGATCATTCTCATGTTGAATGAATATATAATAAAAATTTCTAAACTTTATGAACTTGGAAATATTTTTTCTTTGTACTTATTCTTGACATAATTGTCAATAAGAAGTGACACAAAAGAATAACAGGATAGAATTTAGATGTGGTTTATGGAGACCATATCAAGAAGATTTGTTTTTTCTAAATAACTTCCCAGATTTAAAAAATGAAAACTATATGAACCCAAAGACTCAATCTTAAATAATTCTTATTAAAGATGAGTAACATTAACAAGTCAAGAAATGACAGATGCTGGCGAGGATGCAGAGAGAGGGGAACCCTCCTACACTGTTGGTGGGAATGCAAGCTGGTGCAACCACTCTGGAAAACAGTGTGGAGGTTCCTCAAAAAACTGAAAATAGAGCTACCCTATGACCCAGCAATTGCACTACTGGGTATATATCTTAAAGATACAAACGTGGTGCTCTGAAGGGACACGTGCACCCGAATGTTTATAGCAGCAATGTCCACAACAGCCAAACTATGGAAAGAACCTAGATGTCCATCAACAGATGAATGGATAAAGAAGATGTGGTATATATACACAATGGAATACTATGCAGCCATCAAAAGAAATGAAATCTTGCCATTTGCAACGACGTGGAAGGAACTAGAGGGTATTATGCTTAGCGAAATAAGTCAATCGGAGAAAGACAACTATCATATGATCTCCCTGATATGAGGAACTGGAGATGCAATGTGGGGGGGTTGGGGGGGTAGGAAAAGAAAAAATGAAAGATAGGATTGGGAGGGAGACAAACTATAAAAGACTCAATCTCAAAAAACAGACTGAGGGTTGCTGGGGGGAGGGGGGACGGGAGAGGGTGGTGGGGATATGGACATTGGGGAGGGTATGTGCTATGATGAGTGCTGTGAAATGTGTAAAACTGGTGATTCACAGACCTGTACCCCTGGGGATAAAAATACATTATATGTTTATTAAAAAAAAAAAAAAAGATGAGTAACACTGAGTTCCATGTATAAGAATAACAGAAACAAAGAGATATATATGCATCATAATAGTAAGACAAGAATTATTATATTATTAGTATATATGAGCACCAGGCAATGTTTTCTGTCAATATTTAGCAAAATATGGCAGAACCAAATCATATCAATCCTGCAGCTCACAGTACTTGGGAATCAGACAACCATAATAACCCTGTGTTGAGTATCAGAACACTTAACGCAAGCTCTCTCTTTCCTTAAATGAATATGTATGAACCTAGGATATCTGGCACTAGATTTTTCAATGAAGAGCCTGGTGATAGGTATTAAGGAGGGGATGTATTGCATGGAGCACTAGGTGTGGTGCACAAACAAGGAATCTTGGAACACTGAAAAAAAATAAAATTAAATTAAGATGTTAAAAAAAAAGGATTCTTACCTCACTAAACTTCCATTTTATTTTCCAATTCTTTGTGCTATAGTTACCAACATTTTACTTCTACATGTTACAAATCCCTCAATACAATGTCATTGTTTTTATTAAAAAAAAAAAAAAAAGAAATGATTGAATAAAAAGTTTTATGAACCTTTTTAGGTACATCATAACAGGCAATTTGATCACATCATTAACCACAGCCTGCTCAAAACATCTCTAACTTCACTGCTGATCATAGTGCCTGATAAATTCTACCCCAGAGTCTGTCAACATAGCCTATGTTATTTTATGGACAGTTTGTGCCTTCATGCAAACCTCAACACATGCCCACATACCTACACATTTATGAAAAAAGAAGTTGTGCTGTTTTTGATTCCCTTCACTAAACTTTCTTACATACTCTTTGGCCACATACTTTCTTCATAACTAGTATTTTCATAAACAAGGACAAAAGTAAATGTATTACTTTGTTCAATTTGGGTCTATTCATATTCAATATCATAAACATGGTATATATTTTTAAGAAAGACATGATATAAACCTTGTTTTATTACTTTCATTTCTTTTTTTCTAATTATATATTCTTTAAAGAAAGAGTTCTATTTTTTCTCTTTTATGCTCTAACGCCACCAAAGATAGGGCATTCTTATAAGACCTCTTGCTTTACTCAGAAATGATTTTTCATCTGTCATTGTGCCCAACTCTAGACCAGGAGTAGAAAACTTCATGTTGGCAAGGTTTAGACAGATGAACATAAATGAGTAAAGGAAACAAGGCTAGAAGGGGGCAACCCTACTCATTTGCCATCTGTCCTTCCTAGGTCTTCTGACTTCTTAAGAACAATGACAAATACACACCATCCGTGAAAATCTGACTCTTAAATGTTAGCAGCTAATTCATTTTTTGTTAAATATTTTAATTTTTATTATTCTACTATGTTCAGTTGGCTAATTCATTTTTAAATATCATGGAGCCAAGAACATCCTTTTTTAGGCCAGTGACCCACCAGTTTTCCACATCTAGAATAATGTTTCTTAATATAAACAGACAATATATTTCTTAAGGGCATGGAGTATATCCTAGTCATTTTTTAACTCCCTCAGATTTATGCAAAATTATAAAAATAATACCTAACATTTAGTATATTTTTACTGTGTGTCATGTCTTTCTAAATGTTTTACATACATTATCACATTTAATATTCATGATAAAAGTATTAGGTAAGAACTAACTTACCCTTACTGCCTAGAAAATAAAGTCTGGGGAAGCTGAGGGAATTGTCATGAGTTAATATGGTTTCTAACTGGTGGAAGGATATTTCAAACCCAGGCACTCTACTCCTAAACCTGACCTACTTGCCTTAGCTGTACAGCATGTACAAAACAGAAACAGTTGTTCTATTTTGATTTAACTGGGCAAAGATAATAGTTAGGAGGGACTATTCACTACTATCCTGTAAATTGTCCGTTAAATGTGAATAAATAAAATCCTTCTACATAACAAGTGAATGCATAAGATTTAGTTCTTCCATGACTAGTTCATTGCACTGCCCTATAAACTCTCCATCACTTTTCCTCTTTACTACTGAGATAACACAGACACAAGAATGAAATGTGAAAAATATATAATCAGTATTTTAGTGTGTTTTCCCTGGAAGAGAAGATGTTGGATATATTGCCTAAGTGGCTTAAAAATAAATTGGGAAATACTGCAATATAACACCTCATTTTGTTACACTGCACTAAACAATCTGGCATAATTGGATTGGGGAAATGAGTCACAGTTTTGCCTGTTACAGAGGGTGGTACAAGGAATTACTATACTTCATTTTGGTGGATTAAGTCCAGAAATAAATTAGGAACCTGTACAGTATTTAAAAAAATCAAGCAATTTTTCCATTTGTCATGTTAGAATTAAATGATGACTTGAGTTTTATCAATGATTCTCCCAAACAAATAAATGATAAGGGAAATATTCCCTTCACTCATGACCCTAAAATTTACAACGTGGCTATTTTACAACAGTATGTTCCATTTGTGAAATTTGCATTTTGATACATTGAGTTGTATTCATAAAGTCTATGAAGCCAGATATTGGTATTTGATTTCTGGAAATATTTCAAGCCATTATTTAGTTATTTGTCAGTTTTTCATTTACTTTGCTTTGTTTATATACTTTGCAAGACTTGCTACCAAGTCCTAAATAATAGGAGTACACCACATCTAACCATTTCTTTTTAAAAAGGCAAAATATATATCTTTCCATTAAAGATCAGTCAATAAAGTTATAGGTGGAATCTTAGGAAAAAAAAAACAAAACCTTAGTTTGATGTGACTGGAATCCTAAAAGCACACAATGTCCTAGAATACCATTGTTATTTTGTTAATAAGTAGTTAATTTTCTTCTCCTTCATAAACTGCATCCAGTGAGCAAAATGTGCTTTCTGGAATTTGCCCATTTTATGCATACTGTGCATTTCAGGTGTTAAACTTCTATCCTCCACAAAAACAGTTTTTTCCCCTCTAGTGAAAGACAACATATTGGTACACTGAAACATATACCATAAAGCTCCTGAGAATGGCTAAGTTTTTAATTCATGTTGTTTTAATATAAACAAGTAAACATGACGTATCCTTTAGAGTCAATACTGACTCTTCAAAGGCCTCAAGTACTTTTGTGTTCTATTTATTGACCTGCTTGTAACAAGGCTTTTTAAATTTCTCTCTCATTACCTTTACGCATGGTATTTTACCCCAAAATCTTATGATTTGTAAGTATGCAGATACGTTTCATAAGCTAATAAAAGCCATATCTTTCCTGCCCACATAGCAATAATAGGATGACACTACTAAGCCAAGAGACCTAAACCAAGATAATTCTCTAAGAAGAAGGTTAAAAGCGTATTTATTAAGAAAGGTCTCTGAATCATTGGCCCTTCATGATCCTGGAACTTAGAGCTAGACAGAGTTTGATTCACTATTCTGACCTACTTCGGCTCCCCTCCAGTACTCTTCATCACTAATGCAAATATAATAGCATCTATGCTCATTGAAGAGCCTGGAAAAGAAAGATATAGGAAAAAAGAACAGAATGTGTTCCCACTGCCATAGGTGACACATTTTTTTTTTTTTTTTCCCTGAGAAGAAAGCTTCCTTTTCTTACACCTCTCCCTACCTCTACCGCTACTATCTGTAAGCTCTTCACCTTCAGGAGGGTGACACAAAGTACATACAAATGAAATTGTCTAGGAGAGAGTATCCATTACACAAAACTTTATTTAATCTTCTTAGCAGCCTACTCTATGACCAGTGATGTAACATAAATCAAGACCTAGCTTAGGTTATAAAGAACCTCAGTAAGATGTCCCTACATTTCAAAATATAAAGGAAATAAAAGTAGAACATAATTTTCTAGGTTGTGGCTTTGAAACAGATCTTCACATTTCACATAGAAATGAAGGAGATCTGTTCACACTTTTTTTTTTAAGATTGTACTTATTTATTTGACAGAGAGAGACACAGCGAGAGAGAGAACACAAGGAGGGGGAGTTGGAGAGGGAGAAGAAGGCTTCCTGATGAGTAGGGAGCCTGACGTGGGGCTCGATCCCAGCACCCTGGGATCATGACCAGAGCTGAAGGTAGCCTTAACAACAGAGCCACCTAGGCGCCCTGTTATCTGTTAATTCTTAATGGGTTGTCAACCCTCAAGCTCATTATGGCTACACTAATGATGATTTCTCCAGCACTGAAAATCTTAGTTGTTGAGTAAAGGAGCTAAAATTTACTGTTTAGCACTATCTTGGATACCATTAGAGCAACAGGTTGACTATAGCTCTCTTTCATTTTTAAAAATTCCTGGGAGATTTCACGTTCTCTCATAGAAACTGAACTTTAGGGATTTGGGACAGTGATTCCTAACATGACTGCAGACTGGAATTGTCTGGAATAGTTTAAAAACACGAGTTTCTATGCCTCATCACTAGATAAACTGACTTAATTGCTCTGGGTGTGGTCTGGGCATCAGGATTTTAAAGCTCCCAGATGACTCTAATGTGTAGCCAGTGTTGAGAATCACTGTTCTGAGATCTTAGGTTTAACCTAAGCCATGATTCCCAAAACTCAGAATTACTGATTTTTTCCCCCTGGCTTAATTTCTTCTGTCTTATAGACTTATGATGATGGAGTGGCAAACTGCTGATGGGAATGAAAGCTCAGAGAGAGCATGACCTCTGCTATGGAATTCATTTTGGGGCATGGAAGATATTTCTTAAGACCTAATTATCTTGAACCTCTGGTCTGGTCCTTCATTCTATCTCTCAAATATGGCTGAGATTGTCGGGGGGAGGGGAGGAGAAGGAGGGAAGGAGAGAAAGAGAGAGTGTAGAGATAGTAAGAGCAGTTGCGCTGGAGAGTGAGCAATGGAGAGATTTGGAAATCAAGAAATGGAGAGGATAAAACCAGTTCCCCAACCCTACCCCCATTATATACAGTTTAGGATTTTTAATGCAGGGCATTTAAAGACAATTTGGCAAACTGGAGTCAAGCTGTTTGTCAACTGATCAGTCAGGTAGAGATAATGATTCTGCATAGTTACAGACACTAAGGGGAATCTGGAGGTAAATAAAAGAAGACAAAAGAAAAGAAAACCCAGCAAAAGTGCTTTGCCTCAGAGGCTTGGAGACCTCTCCTCAAGTGCAAATACCTCCTCTTTGGCATTCCAACTGAACTCCCCTCTCAATCTAGTTTCTAACCATGACGAAAACTCTAATCCCTGTTAGCAGAATGATCAATGCCCACAACGGGTTTAAAGCCAATATTCTAAACCAATTTAAGATAATGTTTTTATTTCAAAACTGACCTCTTCTATGTGTTGTTTGTGCCTCTTTTATGGCCGGGTGCGCCTGGTATAACACTTCTTTATGTAGATGGCGTATTCTGCTGACTAGAATGGGTGGTCACCACAGAGAGGATTCATGCCATACTTCTTTTTATACTGAAAGATGTAGCACACAACATTGCACGAGGTGGGTACTCTAAAATATTCCTGGAATTCAGTGCAGTTCATTGGGTCTTTTTTTTTTTTTAATTGAAATGATGTATTAATGGAATCTATCTAAAGTAGGGAGGATGAATGGGGAACAAAGGAATAAGAAACAGATGGACACAACATTATTTATAAAAGCCTAAAAGCTTTTTCTCATATTGACCCATAATTTGCCAACAATCAATTCTAAGCAGATTTCCCAGCTTTCACTTTAAGGTGAACATAATTTGTACTGTTGGCACTTAATACAGATTTACTTGTATACCTTGAAAAAGATCTAAGCTATTAAGGGACCTCATCAAATTTATCTTTAGTTCTAAAAAACCCAACTTTTTTTTTTTTTTTAACCAGAAGCAATTTTAGTAAAGGTTTTAAAACTCTATTTTAGTATAAAATATTTATTGTAAAAATTGGAAACCAAAGATGGTTATATGTTTTAAAGGTCATTTCACCTAAGTGCTGAAGGCACTGAATTTCATTTCCAAAGCATAAGTAAATGACACATCTTAACACCAGGCCACCTTTAACTCAATTCCTGCTACATATTCCATCAGCACCTGGGCTCTGAGGCTTTCACCATTTTGTGAATAATTTCAGACTAAGCTTGATCATCTTTTTCTCACTTCAATTAAAGAAGAAAACCAAAGAGGGGACCGGAGGAAAACAAACGCAAGGGGATTAACTGCTGGATGAGGGTATCTTACACTTTAAATTTCTAATGTAATATCTGAAATGTCTACACATAACTGTCTATGTATAAAAAAGTACATATACATATATGGAAATATCAGATACATATCAGGAAAGTACAGAAAGACAGATATGAGATGAGCTAAACCAATGCATATGGTCATACAAGATTCTATAAAGGCAAACTGCTGAAAATAAATAAATTATAAAAAAGATATATCTTTTATAGGCATAAATGAGGAGAGGCAATCCTTCCCTTTCACCTGAAGTGAGCATATTTTATGATTCTATAGCAAAGCAATAACTGCTCTTTCTTTAACAAAATATAGCCTATTGAATGTTCTTTTCCTCCTGCAATAGAAAATTGTTTACACCACTATTATTGATACAATTAAATGAATAACCAAAGTATAAAATACTGGCATAAAGATCTCTTTGCTTATCCTACTTTAGATATCAAAATAAAGAAACATACAACTGCATACAACATATGCATTATAAGATCCTCCAGAAAAAAAAAAAAAAAGATGCATAATTAGATTTTCACACAAAGGTTTTACAACTCCAGTCATATCAGCAGGTTTTGAGTACTAATGGAAAATGGAATTGATGCAATTATGTTGAACAGTGGCAGGAAGCATGCTTTTAAGAGAATCAGCGCACAGAGAAAAATCCCAGTTGCATGTGCATTAAAGCTGTCAAGACGTTAAGCTAAAGATCTTCTCTCTGTGCCATCTAAACCCCTGCCCGATTCCAGGAAGTAACTTTCTGAAGCCATGCCAAGCCCTGTGCTTGAAAATAACATCTTAGTTGGTTTCTTCTAATAAGATTCAAAATGTTCCTTTTGGTGATGACAATACACTCATTGTTTTATTCCTGCTTAATGTTCTGGTCTCTTGGAATGCTGTATTACTGTTCAGGGAAAAGGAAGGAAAAAAAAAGCTCATGAGTCTGAATTTATGTAGCAACAATCGAGCTGGATGGACCAGCAAAAGTTGGAAGTTTTTGATGCCAGAAAGAGTGCTTCTATTTAAAGCCAGATTTGTATGTGATACCAATGAGATTCCAATTGCTCCCCACTGTTTACATCATTATTACATAATAACAGTTACATGTAAATACAGAGCTAGGTTGATAATGTTTAGAGAATGTTTAAGGCTCTTATTGGCAAGTAACCCAAAATAAATTATCCAATAAGTCTTTTCAAACCAAGGAATAACTTATGCCATGAGGTTTTTGTTTTTGCTTGAATTATAACAACCAGTGTGTATTTAAGAGGTTGGAAAGTTATAAAAAGAGCTCCAAAATATTCACTGCATCATATTATCAGAATTTCTACATGCCTGGTCATCATCTTAAGTTCTTTCATTGAAAGTTTTTCAAGGCAGTCTATTGAATGATTTGAATACCTACAGACATAACTCTAATTTCATAATGAAATTCAATACAAATGTTATTTAGTTTATACAAGTCCATTTTATAATCACTTTGTTGCTATTCACTTATTCATTAAACAAAAGGTCCCTGTGTTAAGAATGCCATTTCTGTTGGAATTGTGTTTTTACATGTAAAGGTCTCTAACACTTGAGAGAACAGCGGCCACACATACTCCCTCTACCTGAGCCAAATAAGGAAGGTCAGGAATACTAGGGTACTGGACTCCCTTTACTCTCGGCTTCTAATTTTGCTAGTGCGGTCTTAAAATTTTCAGACTCGTGTGCACTATCAAATTTCAGTAATGAACAAAGTGCCAGCTTGGTGCACCTCACACAGTTTGTACAAAATGATGTCTATTTACAAAAGAGATAACGTCTTTTCTAATCTAAATTTTGTGAAATCAAGATTTTAGAAAACAAAGCATGTAAAGAAAGATTATGTTTCATATGCTATAATTGGAAATCTGCTAATTCCCTGGCAATTCATGCTAACTATAGTGACATGAGCAACCTGGGCTGCAAGACTTCACTGGCTGTAGAGGCAGCAAGCACAGGGAGCCGATTTAGGTATTTGTGGTGTCTGTGCATATGACTCGCCCCATTCATTCCCTGTAGGCTCGGGTTCCTGTTATCCGTAGTAACCATGAATTACCTACTTCGGGCAGGGTCAGCGAATCCTTTCGTTCTCACCATTACTAACCATCAGTGATGGGAAGGAGGCAAGGCTCAAAGACAGAAGTCACTAGAGTTTCTTCCTCTACTCCTCAGCTCACTTGCCCTGAGCTGTTACTCTATGTACACCTGCGTTGCAGTAGTATGTTAAGAACTACAGTGTTTGCCAAGCTAATCACCACATTATTATGTAAGTATAAATTTGTGGTATTTGAAACTTGAACATAAGAAAGCATAAATCATACATTAAAAATGATACCAGTTATACAGTAGCTTTTTTCCTGACTTCTCAACTTTTGTTTTATGCATTTACAAGGCAGTATATGCTCAGGAAAGACTTAATCAGTAGCAAAACACAACAGATCTTTACTCACAGCATACGTGTGTGTATGTATGTATGTGTGTGTATAGATAGTACATTTATTTTTACTCAGATATATATCCCCTCTCCATAACTGATTCTATCTTTAGAACGTGAAACTCCATGCTAAGGAAATAAGATATTTTTCTTGAAAGAATTCAGCAACTGTTTCTTTAGTGCTATTACTCCTTCAGAGAATCAACGTGTTTTATTTTGTTTTGTTTTTATGAGATCAGTAGTCTGACCCTCTCCTTAGAGGAATAGCAATTATCTGTTGCAAAATTATATTACTTTGATTCCTTTGGTTTATCAAGTCCATAGAGACTAGAGACTTGACATTAGCCATTACACTATATAGAAGATTAAACATGAATAATCTTATATTGAAACTCTGGTACTTGTTCATTCTTTCTAAGGAAATCATTTCAGTGAGATAGTAAATTAGGAATTAAATAGGTAGAATATTTCATACTTTTTAATCTAGAATCTTAAATGCTATCAAGTGCTAAAATTGAGAAAGGCAAGAATACTAGGCATTTTCACTGACATCACTTCAAACTAGGGCATAAGATTAATGATTGTTTTCCTTCTAAGACAATACATAAATGAACAGAGTAGAATATTCTATTCTAGGTGTTGACAAAGAGGAAAATGGTATCCTGATGTACACAGCACAACAATCAAAACTCTTGACTTATGGGAGTTATAATTTGAGAAAGGCAAGACAAAGAAAGTATGTTCATTAACTTATATGAATTAGACACAAATAAAAATATCAATTTTTGACATTTATGTATAGCCTCACTCTTTCCTCAGAGAACTCAGAAATGTTTCTAATACAGTGTTAAAATATATTTAAAATATGACATAATAATCCACAAATTATTGCTAAAAAACAGTAGTTAATTGAAAATTTAGAGAATGTTAAGGGTGCAGTGTTGCACATACTTTGGGAAGCAAATCACATGAGGCAAGTCTGTTAAAATTCCTATTAATGGCTTGGTATTTCTGAAGATTTTATAATACACATTTGCAGAATTCTCTACAAGCACAGCTATAATTAATGTTTCTCTTCTTATACCATTTCCTCCAGTCGTGCCTCTGTCACCAATGGGCTGGAAGTCCTTACCCTCTCTGGGCCTTCATGCCTAACTACTTCATAGGCATTCTGTAATAAATGACATAACAATGGAAATCCTCCAAAAAGTGAAAAGCACTCTGCAACAGTAACATTTCACTACAGAGTTCTCAAAGGCAGTTAATTCCCACTGAATAAGGAGGGAAGACTGAAGTGACAGCTTTGGAGAAGCATGCACCTTGGAAATGTAGGATGAACTTGCCATCTTTTACAGCTCAGCACATTGTTTCAGGGAGAGCACTGCCCTAAAATAGCACATAGCTCAGCACTTAGCTCTGCCTTTTATGTGCCCTTCTTGCCAACTCATAGTCTGTGTCAGAAAATGTCTAACTTTTCTGTTCCTTGCTTTTAAATTTGTTTTCATTAGCAACAGTGGTCCTCAGGAACATATAAATGAAAGTACAGAAGGCAAAAGAGTGCTGGAAATTGCCCAAAGCTCACAGCTCTCTTTCTCAATACTTTTATTTTTGACAGTAATGGAACTAAAACCAAAATGATAGTTTCTTATACCTTGTCATATAAAAGATATTGAGGAAGTGGAAAAATGGAGCATATCTCAGTGCTCTCTTTAGTGGATGCTGCAGTGGTATCCATAAAAAAGAACATTTGAATCACTTTTTTTCTCTAAGAGAAAATGTAGGTTTTATTGAACTTATGAAGACACTACTCTGATAAATTTGCACAGTTAGCTAAAGGGAATGAATAATAAATTTTCCTATAGTTATCCTTTGTCTTAGCTCAGACTTGCTCCCTTAGCACAAACGAAGGCCTTATCTACCGCAATGAAAGAAGTACATTCCACGGGAGTAATTCCCTTATCCTCACCTTGATGAATCCAGAATTGAAGGGGTACTTAGGGAAGGTATAGAGGGTGAATTTTATTTCCTTTATTTTCAGGAAGGAAAGATATTCTAAAAGAAAAAGAAGAAGACTACTGTGACACCTTTAACATGATAAAGTGAGTTTAACTGTGATTTTGTGAGTCTTAAAACTAATTCTAGCAGCATCTACTGAAATGGCTCCGGCTCTGGAGTCTGATTGCTGTGTTTTTTCTGCGTGTGTCCTTTTCCATCCCTGTGACCTCAGGCAAGTTACTTTCTTGGATTCTCCATTTTATGAGGATAAAAATAGTACCTAATTCACAGTCTTGTTTAGAGAATTAAAAATAATGCCTGGAACAATATTAATGTTAGTGATTATTATAACAAATACAAATAAATTATCAGAAGTATTTCAATATCAAATCAAAATAACAAATCAAATAAATTTAACAAAATCAAATAAATTATCAGAAGTATTTCGAAAAAACAGAAGATAAAATATCATACATCTACGAAAAATGGAAAAATGCCTATCTTTAGTTCTAAGTATGTTCTTCAAAATCAAAATTGCAAAGAAAGGTATGTAACATACATTTTTAATCTACATATATGAATAACATATCAAAATATTTGATCAAACTGTAAACAAATTTAAAATAAGCTATCTAAAGCAATCTGCAGATTCAATGTAATCCCTTATCAAATACCAACAGTATTTTTCACAGAACTAAAACAAATAATCCTAAAGTTTGTGTGGAACCACAAAAGACCCTGAATAACAAGAGAAGTCTTAAAAAGGAAGAACAAAATTGGAGGTATCACAACCCAGATTTCAAAACAGAGAGTGTGGTACTGGCACAAAAAATCGACACATAGATCAATGGACCATGATAGAGAGTGCGAAAATAAACCCATACTTATATGGTCAATTAATCTGTGCAAAGGAAGCAAGGATATACAATAGGGAAAAGACAGTATCTTCAATAAATGGTGTTGGGAAAAACCAGACAGCCACATGCAAAAGAGTGACAGTAGACCACTGTCTCATACCACATACAGAAATAAACTCAGGATGGACTAAGGACCAGATGGAAGACCTGAAGCCGTAAAACTCCCAGAAGAAGCCACGGGCAGTAAGTAACCTCTTGGACGTCAGTCCTAACAGTATTTTTCTGGATCTTTCTCCGCAGGCAGGGGAAACAAAGACGAAAATAGACAATGAGGGCCGTAGCAAACTCAAAAGCTTTTGCACAATGAAGGAAACCATCAACAAAATGAAACGGCAATCTACCGTGGGGGAGCGTATGTGTGCAAGCGACATGTCCAATAAAAGCTTAATAGTCAAAATATATAAAGAACTTAAACAACTCAACACCAAAAAAACCCCCGATTCAATGAAAACTGAGCAGAGGCTCTGGACAGACCTTTCTCCAAAGACATACAGGTGGTCTAAAACACGTGAAAAGATGCTCAACATTACTTAATCATCACAGAAATACAAACCAAAATTATAATGAGCTATTACCTCATACCTGTTAGAGTGGCTAGTATCAAAAAGACAAGAAGTAACAGGTCTTGCCAAGGATGTGGAGGAAAGGGAAGCTTCGTGCACTGTTGGCAGGATTGAAAACTGGGGCAGCCTTTAGGAAAACAGTATGGAGTGTCCTCAAAAAATTAAAAAAATAGAAATATCATTTGACCCAGGAATTCCATTTCTGGGTATTTACCCAAAGAAAACAAAAACACTAATTTGAAAAGATACCAGCACCCCTATGTTTATTACAACATTATTTGCAATATCCAAAATATGGAGGTTACATAAGTGTCCATCAATAAATGAAAGGATAAAGAAGCTATGGTATACACACACACACACACACACACACACACACACACACACACGGGACCATTACTTAGCCATAAAAAGGAATGAAATCTTACAACTTACAATAACATGGATAGACTTAGAGGGCATTATTCTAAGAGAAGTAAGTCAGAAAAGACAAATGCCATATTATTTCACTTACATATGGAATCTATAAAACAAAACAAATGAACAAACAAACAAAAAACTGGTAAATACAGAGAACTGGTGGTTCCCAGAGAAGAGGAAGGTAGGGGGGATGGGCAGAACAGGTGAAGGAGATTAAGAGGTACAAACTTCCAGTTATAAAACAAATAAGTTACAGAGATGAAAAGTACAACATAGGGAATATACTAAATAATACTGTAATAACGTTTTATGGTTGACAAATGGTGACTACATTTATCATGGTGAACAATGAGTAATGTATAAAATTACTGAATCACTACGTTGTACACCTGAAGTTGAAATTGTTTATCAATTATACGTCAATAAAATTAATTAGTTAAACCATCTAACATCACTTGAACTATCTTCATTCAACAGAGAGTTTGATCATAATTGTTTATACATATCTATGGATAATCATGGAATAGGACACACTTTTTTTTAGGGAATTGCTTTGGTGAGATGACTGAAAAAACGCAGAACAAAAGCTCACTCTTTTAGTATCATATCACTGGAGCATCCCATCCTTGTTTGTAGTTGCAGGAACCCTGTACCTTTAGAAATGGCTTAACATCACAGCATCATCTTTTGGCAACAGAATTAAGCTTACTGGAATTTGACAAAACTCACCGAGAGCAAGAATTACTCTTTTTATGAGAGGAAAACAAGAATTTTCAACTTTTTTTTTTTAAAGATTTTATTTATTTACTTGACACAGAGAGATCACAAGTAGGCAGAGAGAGAGAGAGAGGAGGAAGCAGGCTCCCTGCCAAGCAGGATCCTGGGATCATGACCTGAGCCGAAGGCAGAGGCTTAACCCACTGAGCCACCCAGGCACCCCAGAATTTTCAACTTTTATCCAAAATTTTTAAAAGAACACATCATTGTAACATATTTCTATCCTAATACTTCTCAAGAGACATTCCTTGCTCTACTTAAAACTTCTCTAATTCAAAACTATGAAAGAGATTTTGTTTTATTTGGACTACTAGAATCCTATACCAATATATAGAGAGAGAAAAACAGACATACAAAATTTCTTAGCAATTTCTTCTCATCTTCTGTTCTCAGTATAAGTTTTAACTGGTTCTTTATATCACAATTTAGTGCTACTCTACTTAAAAGTCTTTATGATTTAGCTGATGTCCTACTCACAATTGTATTCATCAATCCCTTCCTGATTTCAAAAACACTCTCACAGGGGGAAGAATGCAGAATTTCTTACTCACAGCAGCATTCCTTGTTGAGTTTGATTTTATTAAATATGCTCGTGTTCTTAAAGATGTTTAACTGATATTTAAATGCAACTATCAGAAGGGGAATTAAAATAAACTGCATCAACACAAATGTTCCCAACAACTAAATATTTCAGAAGATTCAACACAACCTGAATGAGCTTTCTCCAAGATTAATGGAGAAATCAAGAACAATTGGCTTTATTTTTATCTCTTGGGCAACCATAAGAGAAACTGTTTTCAACAAATGTGCCTTGTAATGTTAATGCTACCAGAGTTCATAAAAAGACAATTTATTATTTTGAGTTTATTGTCCAACAACAATTCATCAGCTTTCAGGTTTAGCTCACTAGTTCACAGGGGTCCTTTTATTTGTTGTTTAATTAAGATTCTTGTCAAATGAGGCAGATATTAAAAGATAAAAGATGTTTTGTAAAATTCCATCATCTTTCATTTATATACTATCAATGACCTGGAGACTTTGACAATTTTATTAATGAAAATTGAGCACCGAAAGAAGGTAAAAAAGAATCACAAAGTAAATCACTGAAAGAACTGATAATCCTATGCAAGCTTAGTCTCTACACTTCATATACTTGCTTCCCAATAGAACTCAAACTGACATTTTTATGTTTTTAAGCCACCATCATGCACATGTAAATGTAAAACTCAACGCTGAGTCAGAAAATTGGCAAATATAAGGAAAGGAAAAAATGTATCCAAATGGTAGAAATCTTTATAAAGTTTCAATCTTTTAACTGTCATTTTCCTTTTGAGTTTAAGGCAATTAGTCGCAGGCTTCAGTGGAGTGGAGGGCAGTTTAGTAGTTGGGACTCTACTGTTCTAGTGAACACAAGCAAAGAATTATTAGCAATCACAAATAATTGACTTTTCTGCAAGGCATCTAACTATAGGCGAATTTATTTTTGAGTTTTCGTGGCTCTATAAATGCTTTATATATTTCCACGGCCACCTTGATAACTCAAGAGTTTTGAGCCAAAGGAAAACTTAAAATAGAACCAGACTGCTGCCTGTTCGGTAAAATGATAGGCTTTTTGAAGTCTATGGGATACTGAGTGCATCCTACTTCTTTATTTTATTTTGGTTTGGGGTGTGTGTGTGTGTGTGTGTGTGTGTGTGTGTGTCCCAGGCTTGTTTACCTAAGAGAAAAGTGATGAGGGACGTGGGGATATCCTACTTCTTTACTTCAGGATATTCTAGATCGAAAACCATGCAAATATAAGTGATAATCCAGAATTTATCAGGATTACTTAAAAAAAAAGTCTGACATCTTAGAGGTTTGTACTGGATAGATAAAACACGTTCATGGGTGAATTATTGCCTTTAAGGTAACAGAGGTGGAACTACTGTTTAATTTTGGATAAGTTAACTCCTGAATTACAGTTGATATTCAATCTTACACATAAACAAGCAAGAAATTTTGCTATGTCAGTAACTTAATAATACTCTTTAGTTCATATAAGATCAACTAGATAAAAAAAATCTTAATTAAAATAAACTTTAGGATTTATTAATTTCTGTACAGAAAATGTATTCCAAAGACCAAGTATTCCTCGGTGAACTTCAATTTACTCAACAAAGGAAAAGGGGGAAAAATCTAATATACTATTTAACAGCCATTACTTTAGGAGTATGTTTATAACCTATATTTGGTATTTATATGAATATATTTATATTTGTATTTTATTTTATGGGTATATTTATACAAATATATTTCATGTCATGGTACAGAAGTGGGCCAGAAATTATCCTACATGCCCTCCACATTCCTGATGTTTTATGGTATTCTTAAATGTTCCAAGAGTGGCAAATAGTTGTCTAAAATTTCAAGCCATGCACTGTGCCATGATAATCATAAGAAGTAAACTAAGTAGGTAGGGTTCTTACTAAGTTCAAGTTTATCATGAAAAATTGAACTTTAAAAAAATAGAATCTTAAATAATGCATTTGTGCATTACTTTAAAAGTCTAGACATATCTAGACATGCTAGACATACTAGCATATATAGATGCAAACAATATTAAGGATTAAGGCAACATTCCTGACAGATCACCAGTCAAGGACCTGTGGAAGGCTGTGTATGTATGAGGTCTCTTCCCTTTAATATAGAAAACTAGGCTTCCAATCAAAACACACAAAAAACTCTCTGGAAGAAAACATCTAAAATTTATAGAGATGAAATGTCTTTTAGAGAAGAAATAGATAAAGAGATTTGAGAATCAACTGGAAAGAGTAAATATAAAAGTTGAATTTCCACACTATGTTGAATCTCTAGTGTATGACATGGGAAAAGCTTGGAAATAGAAAATATTTGACCATCAGCTATGTACCAGGATACGTGTCTAAAACTATCTGTGCAAAAATTAACAAAAATTCTTCCCTCATGGTACTTGTATCTTAATGCTAAGATGAAGAAATTTTGCATCTACCTAGTAATTGTTCATTGCCTAAAATTAACCAAGATTCATGATGAAAGACTGATGTAGTGTACTAAGGCTCTATTAGTTGGGAAGGTAGAGTGGTTAGAAGTATCAAAATGTACATTAATTCAATTTATTGAAAAATAGCAAGTGGCAGTCTCCACACTAATTGGAGGGGAAGTAATTATAGTACAAAAGACCATAGTTTTACCCTAAAGGAATTGATAAATACTAACTCTAATGTAAGTCTTTGTGTATTTTAATAAGACATATACTATATACTACATGACACAATTTACAAATTTAATTCATTTCATTTTAAGAAGAGTTCTGTGTTATTCTCATTCTATAGATGATAAAATTCTGGATTAGAGAGATTAAGTAACTACCTCAATGTAGCAACTCCAGAAAGTAGCAGGGAACTATGATTTAAAAACAGCTCTATATGACTTCCAAATTCATGGATTTTTAAAAATTGTTTGTTTAGTTTTGTTCTCTCCCTTGCCCGGGTCCTTCCTACAAAATGTTTTTGAAAGCATTGAAAGGAATTATTGTAGAACACTTCCTCAAAGGAGATGATATTATAAAGCAAAACTAAGCTTAGACATCTTATACATTTGGTTACTAAGGGGTCTTAAGAGTTAAGTTAGCCCCCCAATTAACTGGTTGGGAGAACAAAGGTCCTGACAAAGTTTCAGAGTTAATTAGTGAAGAACCAAAGTTTGAAAATCCTGATATTCCATGTAAACGCTGTTCTCACAGCATTCAAATGCTCACATTTTCACATACATCAAATGCTCACACTTTCACATACATCAAAAATATATGTTTAAACACAGTCCGAATATTTTAATAAAAACTTTCTAGAGGCCACTAGAATGATGACAAACATTTTTCCCACTTAATTATAACTAAAATTTTGTTGGTATTTTCCATTATACCAAAAAGGTAGAAGTATTATATACAGACAAAAATACATTTTAGAACTCTAATTATTACCAGGAATAATCAGAGATATGTCAGTATCTAAAAATAGAAATTTTTAAAAATGAAGTAAAAACTGATAGACTTGAAAAGAGAAATAGACAAATCCATAATTATAGTTGGAGAGTTCATTTTCTTCTGTCAGTAATTGAAGGAACAAGTAGAGAGAAAATCAGTAAGGATATAGAAAACATAACAAACCATCAACTGATTGAATCTAATTGGCATTAATAAAACATTCAATGTGACAAAAACAGAATATACATTATTTTCTTTGTAGGCTATAGTCAGTGCCATAAAACAAGTTTTAATAGTTTTTTAGAGAACCTGAGGTATATTATGTATGTTCTTTGACAACAAGAGACTGAGTCGAAGACCCAAAACATAAAGATATATAAAAAACACACAAATATCCTCAAATTACACAACATATTTCTAAATAACTTGTGAGTAAAATAAAAAATAAGAGGAGCAATTAGAAGACATTTTGAACTGACTGAAAATCAGAACACATTTTATCAACATATGCAGAACACTGCTACACAGTGTACCAAGGGAAATTTATAGCATAACCGGTTATATTAGGAAAAAAGTTCTCAAATCAGTGACTTATGTTTTCATGTTAAGAATTTCCAAAAAGAAGAGCAAACTAAACACAAAGCAAGAAGAAATAAGACAATTTCATTTTAGAGCATATACCAAAGAAATATTAGACAGCATAATAATAATAATAAAAATAAAAAAAACAAAGCTGATTTTTAAACAGATCAATAAAAAAGGAAAAAGTTCATCTCCACATGGATCAGTCAGAACATAAAGGGAGTGGACACAAATTATCAATTCCATAAATGAAGTAAAGAACATTACTACAGATCCTACAGACACAGTGAGGATAGTAAGGTAATACTATAGACAACTTCATGTCAATAACTTGTATATATTAGATTCACAATCTGAATTACTAAGTGAAAAAATAATCTTATTATAAGAATCTGCCTCATTTTAAAACAGAAACAATACTTAACACATTTAACTTAGAATCACATTTTATCTTTTAAAATATAGACAATATTTCCATTTTTCTCAAGCTCAAAGACTTTTTGTAAAATGACGTGCAACTGATACCTATTATCAAGTTGTACAGTATTTATTTCTGGCTTTGCAAAATACTATGTGCTAAAATCCCTATTGGATAAAGGCAAATCATCTCAACAATGCTTTCCCTTGTATATGAACAAGCAGCACAAATTTGTCTATTGTACCTAAGTAGCCTTGACTTTCCTTATGACCCTTATAGATTCCAAAGATTTTCTGAGGAAAAAAAATACAATTACAATAATGCTATGAAATATGATTCTGTCAAACTGGATTTTTTCTTAATAAAAATTCAACTTAATCAAAAAGTCTTTGTATGAACCTTATATTTATTTGAAAAGCTATTTGGCATAAAAATTAGAATGATAACAATTATAAAACATAGCATTTAATAGGAATCACAGTTCTTTAACATGCAAGATTTAGCTTGTACAAATGTAACTAATTAATAACATCTGAAGTACATTCTCCCAGAGGACTGATGACCATCTGGTTGACCTTGCACTAGATCAATAGAGAAGACAAATCTGTAAAACATTGTTTCCTAAATGTTATCAGTTCATCACTCTACCACAAGAAGAAGGGATAAAACTTGGATGGGAGAAAAGATCTGTTTCACACATTTTTAAATTGACTTTGATTGTTAATTGGACTGTAAGACAAGACCGAGAGGATTCTTCTGAAGTCCCATGCAGAAAGCGACTGGAAGAAGACCAAGTAATAGTGAAGGAAAAGAAATCAAGACGAAAGAGTTAGGAGGCAAGGTAATTATGAGAGAATATAAAGATGCAAATGACCTCTGTGTGATATAAGCTGATATTATTTTAATTTCTTCAGGATCATTTTCCAACTCACAAATTTTGGCTGAAAAATAGTGACAGAAATTTTGAAAGAAATGAAAGAAAGTATCTATCATATATATTTTAATTAATATATAGTCGCATATGTGTCAACTCTGTAAAAGTTCTATATTTTAATGTTAAGAGTAAATAATTTTGGAAGAAATGTAGTTACTCATTGTGATACACAGAAAAGTCATCATAAAATCAATGAGAAACTTTAAATAGTAAGAAATTTGGGAAAGGCACCTGAAACAAGTATATGTCACATCTCTTAACAAAATGATTATGAATTAATGATTAAAATTTATACATTTTAACAATTGTTTTGTCCAAGGAATTTTTTCTATGATACTATGCCTCAAATATAGTTCACTATAGGAATTTTTTGTATTAATTTAGAAATTATGGAATTTCATTATTTGTTCTCCCTGTTGATATATCTCTTTAAAACAAATTGTGATATTCTGTCTGATTATCTCCTAGAAAGAATAAAATATTATAGAACTCTCAGATCAATAGCTTATCTTATCATGCTGTATTCTACATATGTTATAAATTACGGTAAGTCTTATTCTGCAAGAATCTGTTTTGAGTTTGAGAGCATTAAACATGGAGTATTTTAAAAAGCCCATCATAACTTCTAGTCACTTTATACACAGCAGTTACTGTCCCACTTAATACTGAAGTTTGGTTTTAAAAATTTATACTACTTAGGGGTGCTTGGGTGGCTCAGTGGGTTAAAGCCTCTGCCTTCAGCTCAGGTCATGATCTCAGGGTGCTGGGATAGAGCTCCGTATCGGGCTCTCTGCTCAGCGGGAAGCCTGCTTCCTCCTCCCTCTCTCTCTCTCTCTCTCTCTGCCTGACTCTCTGCCTACTTGTGATCTCTGTCTGTCAAATAAATAAATAAAATCTTTTAAAATAATTTTATACTACTTAATTTCCTCTATAAAAGATAAACTGTAAAGTTTTCAAATAATGGACTTGATGGATTATCTCTGGTGACACACTTGTTTTTGAAATTTACACATTTTGAGTTAAGTTTGGGTTAAGAAAAATTTTGGTTAGTTTTGATGTAATAGAACAAGTTTAGATAACTAATCTATGAGACCACTCCATCTTCCTATATATATTGAGAGAAATATAGAAGAGAAAAATTGCACTACTACCTAATGCTTTTATTTTTTGTTTGATTAGATATTTCCTAGTTCTCAACTTGAAAGAAAAGGTATAAGTAGACTGATGTTATAGTAATTAAAAAAAAAAAAAAGAAAGACACTTCCAAGGGTCTGTTTTTCCTTTCTTCACAATAGCCATGGGTTTTAAGGGAGAATGGCTGGTTTGGAAGCTAAGGAAGCAATTAGAAGCTTACACACTTTAAGTTCTAAATAAAGCTCTTTCAGTGCTTATGATAACCTTGGGGAAAGCCCTTGGTGACTAAAGAAGGAAAGAAAGAAAAAAGATACCCATTTGACTGATAAGTGTCAGTCATCTGCTCTTTGAAATTCAAGATAATAAAGCTTTTCAAAGACATGCTATAGAAAGGTCTGAGAGTATACTGTTTCTCAAGTAAAATGAAAATATGCTCAATGACACTAAGGTTTATACGAAAAGTAAGTTGAAAAAAGTAATAAACTAAATAACCCTGATTGGCAAGATGATCTTCTTGATCCATTTCTTATTCTTGTCCAATTAGCATGGACTGACCAAAGTCATCCATCTATAAGTTGTTTGAATTATCTAGATTAAAACTCATGCATACATTTGGCAAACCATTCCCTCAGAGGGTCTTACACCTTTTATGTTTGAGCAAATTTGAAATCACATCCATTTTCCTAAGCTTCTGAAGATAACATTTGTACACAACAGCAATTAAAAACATATTTCCAACTATTCTTTTAGATCCTTTTCAATTAATTAGGAGATTTTGCCAATCTCAGGAACTCCTTTTGAACATGGAAGAAGCACATGAGAACAACATATGGAGGAACCAGTTTGGAGGGTAAGACCAAAATTTATTAAGAAAATTTTTAAATAATTAAGCCTACATAGACCTCTCTGCTGATAAGGATTAGCACACAGAGGGTGCTTCTCAAACACCAGGTGACTAGAAAGAAGATACTTCAGAACGGGAAGAAAATATTTCAAGCATTTTCATAGACAAATACAATAGAGGGCTTTTGTCTATGAACCAATAATTTCAAATAGCCATGTCATCCAAAAAAGCAGTACAGTAAATATTTTCAAAATTAATCAATAGTCGATATTTTGCTATCTTTAATTTAGTATTAATATTTGGATCTGGATGTGAAATATTAAAAAAGTTTTCAAATGACATTTTCCCATAGTATTTATCAACTTTCTTACCATCAAACGTTAAATAAACTCTTGCTTGGGGCTGAGACGATCCTTTTACACAGATAGAACAAACAAATACTCCAACCAACATGAAAACTGCCCGGAATGCCATATCTTCAGATTTGCAAGTTAGTATCCAAGGGAAAATACCTTTAAAAGAGAGGTAACAAGTTTGTCATTTTTCATTTCACATTTTAGGAGCACACCTGTGCACATACACAGAGATACACACAAAACCAGCAATCTAGACAGAGCACCTTATTCACAGAAGACACATCTGAACTTTGACAGTCACGCAAACGGTAGGAGGTGCTCTGACTTTGTTTCTTAGATGTGAAAATTTGGATTTGATTCATTTGTATCTGGAAGTCTTTGGGAGAAAAGAAACTGCTTGCTCTTCCAACAAATAATGCTAATATTAAAGCAGAACAAAGCAGCCAGGAAAAAGGTATTGGTTCCCAAAGAAAAACCCAATATTTAAAGTTGATCTTCTAACAATCACATAAAGACTTTTAATAAAGACTTGAGAATGGTACCAATATGTATTAGTGGATGAAAACTTCTCTTTCTACCATAAATATAGTAGTAGCAGGACAATGCCACATGAACATTCATGTGCACCCACTCACTTCCATCCTCATTAGCTCTTTTGGAGTAATCATCTGAGATGATGTTTTTACACATAAATATATGTGTGCTCAATCCTTGACCACTGAAATCACTCAAATTAGTTATCTGCCAATTTATACAGATGACCATGCAGCTGTTAAATGATGCAGATGAGGTAACCATGGACTAGTGCCAAATTCAAACCAATGACTTAGTGGTGAACAATCCAGTGAACTATGTATCCCTCAATGCACATTTAAAATAAATCAACTAGAAAGCAGACTGTCAAAATTCCAAAAGATAAATCAGAGAGAAAAGCATTACCTTTTGAAACTGTAGCTATAACATTGATACATGCTATTAACTAATGTCTGAATACCAAGGAAGATCAGGTAATGGGTAACTAGAGATTCACAGCAGCTCCACTGGCCACAATATGCAAAGTAAACCCAAGACCATGAAAGAAATCATGTAATTTTGAGTCTGATGTAATTATACAATAAAATGACAGAGTTTAATCTAGAAATTTATTTTGACAGGTTACAGTAATTCTAATCTTCACTATTATGTGTCTTTTAATATTAAAATCTTAACATTATTTTATTTAATAAAGAAAGGCCACAAAAAATTGAAAATACTGCCTCATGAACACAGAAGAAAAAGCACAGTTAAATTAAACATGCCTTTTTAAACAATTTAAACATTTTAAACAGTTGATTTCCTAGGTGGTACATATGTTATGAGACACAGAAACAAAACTGTTTGCCTCTTTTACCACACAGATGGAGGAAACCCTAGAGATGTTTGTGTTGCTAATTTTCAAATGAAACAGTTTCTTCCTGCTTCCACAACCTCTTCACCTTGTCATCCCTAAATTAACTTACAAGAAAATTGATTTTATGAGATAACTTTCCCTTAGTAATTTGCTCCCTAGTTTTGTGGCTTAATAGTTTAAAAAAAAAAGGCTATAAATACAACTAATCTTTGTCTCTTTATTAAGCAGGCGGATAATATTTACACATTTTTATATATTGCTATTATTGGTATTTTATCTGGTATGTCTCACCAAAAGTAACATATGCTAAAAATTGCAAAGAATAACAGTGGAGATGAAATGACAAGTCAAATGAAGTGAGTATATAGAGCAATGTGATTTCAAGACTACCTGGAGATGAGAAGTGAGGAAAAGCCAAGGGTCTTATTACACGTGCGTCCCCCAACATATTATAACTTCCCTTTAACTGAGACACTTAGACATGCTGCTTGTTTTCACTTCTACGGATTCAACACTAATAACATACAGGACAAGGAATCTTACGTCCTCTCGAGCAACCAACCCTGCATTAGAAGGCACTGAAATACTCAACTTTAAACTCGCCGCAGGTGTCATAACCTAAAGAAACAGCTCAAGCAGGGCTCTCAGCAAGGGAAACACTGCCCTGACGAACTGCATGTGCTCTTAGGAAAATGTCCAGACTTGAGCACACCGATGTGTTAAAAAGTCGATACACGGAACCAAAAGTTATATTTTGCTAAATCTGTAATGCCGAAAATAATGAATCCAGCTTACCGAGATGGGAAGAGATCAGCGCCTAAAAGTCATCAATTTGCTACCGGTGTGGCTCCGCGTGTCTCTCTAGTCTTTTTCCCAGAAGACTTTAATTTCTAGAGCGTCCCAGCGGTGAAATTCTTTCTTCCCGGTCCTCTGAGTTTCTTTGTAAAGGAATCCTGAACGTCGCAATGCCGCGGCACCCGGAGCCCTACTCCGCGTCGCTCAATCAAGGACTTCGGAGTGAATGGAAAGTGGCCGGGCACCGGGGGCGAGCGCTCGGGTGTCCGATTACAGCGACGCGGCGCGCGGGTCGGGCTGCCCGGGCGCACCGCCCAGCCGGCTAGCCTCACCCGCCCAGCACCCCCGTTGCATCTCCGCCGCCGCGAGGCCCCACCCAGAGCACGCCCGCGAGAGGGTGGCAGGGAGCCCCGAGGGCGGGCGGCGATCCGCCCGACGGGCGGGGCCGACCCCAGGACAGGCTGCCGGGAGATGCAGGAATGCGCTGCTGCCGGCTGGAGGACCAGCTCGCTAACTCTGCTCCTTTCGCGGTCCGCGGTGGAGTGAGCAACTCCTAGGGTGAGCTCCAAGGATTTTCTTACCGGCAGCTCTTGGAAGGCATTCAGAATTTGCTTAGCCGTAAATATCAAAGTGCAAAGCAATTTTTTTTTTTTTTCAGAAAAGGATCACTGCATCCTTTTAAGGCAAAGAGATGCGTTTGTAAAAGGGCACGAGTCTTCTTATCCTTTTCCTGCAGCAGATTTTCTAAAACCGGTAGAGATAAACCAACTATCTCATCGCAGTTTACCCTTTTAATGGGTGTTGTTTTCCATTGCGTTTCCTTAATATCCCGAAGGCAGTAACTCTGTTGACCTCTACACATTGACTCATATTCAGAACTCTTCCCTCCAGGGTAGTCTCAAAACATAATTACAAGAAATTATTTCACAATTCTGTGGAAGAAGGCTGTTTGAATTATGCCAACAGATAGAAGTGTACAAATCTAGACATTAGGGATATATTTCCAGCACTACTTTGAGGAAAATTTGTTACACTCTGGAACTGACTTTAATATTTAAGTGAAAATTATTTCTCTGGACCGCAGTGGACTAGATATTTAAATAGGAGGACAAATGAGCTTTGACACCTCCTTCCCCCCATAAAATGAGCAGGTATTGTTTAAAAATAAATCACTGTGGGCTACAACAGCCCACAGATGTCACTATACAAAGAATATGGAATGTGATTTCTCCATCTTGTTCCTTATAATTTTCTTTATGAAATAAAGCAGATGACTAAATTCTTATAAACTGAATCACAGAAAATACTTCCGAGAGTGCAAAATCATTGCTGGTGTGGGCCAGTTGAATTAAATATCAGGTGAGAGGAAGTGAACAGGTGATTAAGACATATCTTTCATGTGCCAAGCACTACCTGTTATGTCCAGTTGGCATAAACCTCTCTTTAACTCTTTCTGTACAGATGAGCTATGAAGGGATGATATCAAATGTAATTTTAAGAGTTCAAAAGGATGCAAATTTCAAAACTAAAAAATTATATTCCAGGGCAAATGTTATCTTCAAATGTCTAAGTTTATGAAAGAAATTGCTAATTCAATGGATGGGTTATTTTTTAAAGTTTAATACAGTTAAACTATTTTTGTGATTAGTGCAATAAAAGTGTGAACAGCTCCGTAAGTTTATAATAATGAATTTAACCACAAAACATCTGACAGTTTTAAAGAGCAGATGCAAACATGAAGAAGCACCAAGCACATTTCTCTGAAATAATTCTGAAACTGATCAAGACCCCTCTATACTGAGCACTAATGTCTGAGTCAGCATTTATCAATTAAGGAGGGAGGAGAGTAAAACATTAGAAAGAAGATTGCTGTGAGCATTCACACAAATTATATAATTGTTAATTTAGAAATGTGTAACCATTAGAACTGATTGATCTGTACATCTGTATAAAGTAAATATATTTATACATTTTACCTTTAAGTTTCAGGGAACCAAGATAAAGAAAGGCAAGGTGAAATGCATATCAAATGGTGTTTTTACAAGGAAGTTTACTACCTACCTCAATTTTCAGATATCCAAAGGATTAAATCCATGTTTCACACACGTTCACAAGGCTTTGGAAACTATGACAAATAGCTTAGATTTAGATGTAGTCTATGCAACTTATACTGTGATTCCCTCTACCTTGCCTAAATAAACTTATTTTCAATGTATTTAACTGAACTCTATTTGCTTAATACTGAGACATTTAATGGTATTTGCTTAGTACTGAGACATTTACCATTGGCCTCACCTCAAAATAAGTCATGAAATTTCTGATAGGCATTAGCAAAGGCAGATTCAAGCGCACAGATGAAATGAATGCTCATGCTTGCCTGAAACTTGGGCCGTACAAGTGAAATTTTAAGAGTGGCGATAGTTGCCCCTAGTAAGATGCATCTCTACCCCCATTTCTCCAAACTACTTAGAAATCTAAACCACCTTAATGCAACAGTACCTTTATAAGAAACTTTGGTGGCCAGTGCCACTTTTCCAGGATGAGTTTTTGACTCTTTCCTGATAGGAGGGAAATAATATGAGCTAACTGAGCAAGCTAGTTTGGGAAAGGAGAACACTATATAGAGTCACAGGAGTAATGACACGATTCAATTTAGAGGCCACTAATGACAGTTTGCCCTCATCAAGGTGTCTTGGGAAAAACATCCAACTTAAAATACTTAGAGTCACTTTTATTAAGATGTGAAAGAAACGGTGTGACATCTTATACACTGAGGTTTCTTTGCTATAGTGGCCTTATTTTAAATATTTTATATTTTTGGTGATCCTGAAAAAAGCCATTTACTTTAAACTCTTGCACTGATTTCCGGCGATGTACCCAACGATTCCTTACGAGTTGGGCAGCTATGAATTCTCTTGTTTCAAATTTAAAGAAAATAGACTGTTCCCATATTTTTCTCCATCATATAGATGAGCTATATGAATCAACTTCATCTAACAAGAGAACCTCAATCCTCCAGAGATCAAAAGTTGTTTCCTTATTGTCATAACTAATATTTGTCTCAGGAAACAAATATATAGACCGTACATATTCCAAGCCCTTTGTGTATTATGAGCAGCATTCTTTAATTACGTTACTATCTCACAAGTGAGAACACTGAAACTTTGTCCAAAGTCACACATGGATAGTAAATACTGGAATAGAAAGAGAAACTCAAGCATGACTGACTCACCGCCTTAGGGTCTTGAATATGAACCTGAGCAAGTGTTTCCTCTTGATCTTCCTCCTCTTCTCAACTTCCAGATGCTAGCACTTTAAATTTCCTGAACTGTATCTTTGAAAGTCTCTACTTCAAATGCTTATTTACTTTATTTACATCAGCCTTTCTTCTCCTCCAGTTACCTTAGCTGCTCGGGCACCAAGCCGGTCAAACAGGTCTGGCCAAGAAATCTGTGTGTGTAATTACTCTCTGCATAGTTGATAGGCTTTAGTATTTCCTTCATTAAGATCATTCTTTATTTTACAGTAAGATGACTGTATCTCTACTTTCATTCTTAAGACATTGCTAATTTATATCCCTGACCCTTGATCTCTTTCTCTGTTGATAGGTACTAGACTAGGCTTCTCAATCTGTAGGGTCACTGGCATTAAGCAAACAAATAAAACAGTCCTGGAGAGGAAAACTGGCCAGAGAGAGAATTCTCATTGTTTCCCTCTTTTCACCTTTGTAATTTTAAACCAGGTGAACTATAAGCTCTTAACAAAATTCAAAGTTTAATTCTTCAGCATTTTTTAAATACCTTTCAACTTCTCAAACATCATAAAGTGCTGTATTTCAACCAAAATAAGAGCACATCATTTCTAATGTTTACATATTGTAATATTTCAAATGTAAAAATAGAATTATAAAGAATTTCAGTAGAAATATGTTAGTGATTTAACTTTTTTAGTATTTGCACCTGACCAAGTCCTAAGAGTGTTGCGATCACCCACGCTTTTCTCACAGGTGTAAAATGAAAACTCTGTTTTGTCCTTATTATAACATTTCATGTGAACCTCTATGGGGGGATATATGTCTTTTTTTTTTTTTTTTTAAGATTCTTTTTATTTATTTGACAGACAGAGATCACAAGTAGGCAGAGAAGCAGGCAGAGAGAGAGGAGGAAGCAGGCTCCCCGCTGAGCAGAGAGCCCTATGCGGGGCTGGATCCCAGGATCCAGAGATCATGACCTGAGCTGAAGGCAGAGGCTTTAACCCACTGAGCCACCCAGGCACCCCAGGAATATATGTCTTTAAGATGAACCTTACAACTACAGTTGTAAAGTAACCCACCATTAATTAATAGATAATATTTATTAGTTGAATATATATAGTGCATCCACAGTAAGATTTCTTTAAAGAAAGGCAAACTGTTTTTATGGCCCTTTTATATCTAAAGCTCTCTTTCTCTCTTCACCTGGGAGTACAAAACCGCTTCCATATTTATTCTCACCGGAGAGCTACGACAGGGCTGTGTAAGTGCCTCTGATTGTCAGCTGTGTGTAATGAGGCTCAAAAATAATAACCAGCTGGAGTAATGAATTCAGGACTGTTAGTTACGGCTAATTGACTCCCATCGACAGCTCTTCAACATGGTCAAAGGCCTTTTCCATGTAGTCCTCAGATTTTACCATTTTTCTACTCTTTGCAGACTTTAAATGGTTGACTAGAAAGTAGAGAATTAAATTGTGTAAACAGCAACTTTCACATCCTAGTAGAGGCATTCTCATGATGAAAATCATATGGTAAATTCAGTTGTCTTCTTTAACCAGTAATTTCAAGAAGATAGACCTGTATAGTAAATTTGAAAAGGATCAACTCCTTATTTTACTTACTTATTTTTTGTCATGATACTTAATGCTTTGAAATTCCAGGTGACATTTAACAACTTTAAAGGAGGATATATAATTTTTACTTTTTAACAAACATAAGTTAAAACATGCAACTCTCAGGATACATTTCAATGAAATAATTTTCCTTGATGGATTGTGTCCATAGCAATGAGCTCATTGAAATTCAGATGGGGTGGGGTGAGGGGGGTAGTATGCTCGAAAGAGCATGCATTATTTATTAAATATTTTACAAAGAGTACTTCTTTTAGTATTTAAAAAGATAGATATAAGTATCTCCATTGTGCGAACAAGGCCAGTTCAGAAATTTGAGGCACCATTCCCCTTCCTAAGCCCTCCCCCGAGGCAATGAATTCAGATCTGCCTGTTCCAGAGTCCATATATTTACTGTTTTTCACTGCTTTTGTGCATCAATCTAATAGTCCAATAAATAGGAAGGGGGAGCAGAGACCCTTACCTCTTCTAAGGTAAGAAGGTTTTCTGTTATTGTTGGACACTTGTTAACACTTTGTCTCAGAGATCTGAATGATAAATGCAGACATCCCATCTTCATCATGAAATTCTAGACAGCTTGAGAGCAAGTCACTGTCTAATCCTCCTTGGTATCTATCAGAATGCCAGAACTCTGATGATTAATGAACAGACTGGCATATAGCTGGAGGAGGATTTAGGGAATATAGGTGGAATAGGGAACCAATAATAAATTGGGTAGGTAAAAGACCACACAATTATGAAACAAAAATTCTTGCAAATTCTTTCATCATCCACCTAAATACTTTTATAGATATATAAGCTGGTTTTATTCCTTTCAAATGTTGAGTTTGTTACTTAGGTAAATTTAGTAAATGCTCATCCAGAAACAAATTTGCACAGTGGACTCAAGCCTAAATAACATGAGATTCGTCAATATCAGGGAAGGTCAAGTCTGGTTTTAAAATTACAACTCACAAATCACCTGTTATGCTAATTGTCACAAGGGTTATCGAAAAATCTTTTGTTCTTTACTGAAGGATAAAGTTCCAGCTTATTTTCATGGCTCTTACATTCCCTTTCACTGCTTTGTTGATATTAATCCCTCACTCCCTCTTACCCATTCCTTCCTCTGGCGACTTAAACTTCATATGCATCAAATAAATGCTTTACCTTACAATTCTCTGATCATATCATGTCTCCTAACACTTCTGTGGTTTTGCACGTGCTATTTTCCCTATTTCACCCACCTGGCAAATTCTTTCTTATTCACTGAAACTCTCCTCAAATAAATCCTCCATGTAGAACTTTCCTTTTCTACAATCCTAGGCAAAAACAGTCAAGTCCTAGATGTTATATGTAGATTGGTAACTTTACCAGTTTTGATGTCAAATAAATTTTTATTTACATCTCTGATACATAACTTGCTACCTATATAATTTGGAGTATTGCTTGATTGCCAGTGTTTTGTTATTTACAAAATGAGAATTATAACAATTACTGTTAGGTTGCTCTGTTAATTAGATACCATAATGTGTGTTAACACTTACTCCTTCATTTCTGTATTCCCCCAAATTTGTTTATCCCTCTGCCATACCATTTAATGCTACAGTTGTGTGGACATTTTGTCCATTGATGGCCAAATTCTACAGGGCAGAACATAGGAAACTTAGATGTTTTGTAGCCAGCAGCAAAGCTAATCTTGTCACATAGTGACTGCTGGACAAATGGTCACTCAATTAATTAAACCAAACTTTTCTTTCAATGATGTTCTGTGGACCTTAAAAAGCCTAAATAAAATATTTTATTGTCACTGTTGGTGCTGCATTCAAACACATGAAATTTCTGAGGCTTCTTAAGTAACCATTTTCCAAGGCTCATAACTTTACTCTCAATGGTAATTATGTTGTGTTTTCCCCTTTAGGCCATATCTAAATTTTAATTTGAGTTTGTAAAAACGGTGGAAACATTTGAACTGGCTGATTCTTGATAATCAACTACTATAGGAACAGGTGGTATGCATTAATCTTGAATTCTTTTTTCATTTAAGTCTTAAAATTAAAATTTGGAAAATATGTTTTGAGTTCTCCATTTAAAATTTAGAATAAGATTCTCTGAAAATCTTGTCTCATTAAACATAAAAATAAAAGCAGATTAAAAAGAAACTAGTAGCAGCACTTCTTGGCATTAGAAAGAGAAAAAAAAAACCTGTTTTCAGAAATTGGATGTATTTCTTCTCATGTTTCATTATAGATTTGCTTCATTCCGGCCTTCTATCAAGGTCTTAATCTGAACAAACAAGAATATCATCTTTTAAGAAATCAATTTTCTGGAGCACCTGGGTGGCTCAGTGGGTTAAGCCTCTGCCCTTGGCTCAGGTCATGATCTCAGGGTCCTGGGATGGAGTCCCGCATCGGGCTCCCTGCTCAGTGGGGAGCCTGCTTCTCCCTCACTCTCTGCCTGCCTCTCCGTCTGCATGTGATCTCTCTCTCTCTCTCTGTCAAATAAATAAATGAATAATCTTTAAAAAAAAAAAAGAAATCAATTTTCTAAAAAAAAAATCAATTTTCTAATTGTATTTTCATATTTTAATCTATCAATTTGTAGATTTCCATCTCCATTTCTTTATTTTTAAAGTATATATCATTTGAAATAATCTCATAAATTGAAAATCTGGCATTAACTAATGGATTAATAATAGCATTATTAATTCTTGTTTTAATTCTTGCAAGCTAATAAAAACTTGCTTTATCAAAGGATTCTTTAGTTTATCCAAAAGATTCCTCTAATCAGCATGTTATCCTAATACACTCAAGTTAAAAAAAAAATACATTGATTTTCAAAAAATAGCTATGATTTAAATGAATAGTTACAGGCATGCCTGGGTGGCTCAGTTGGTGAAGTGTCTGACTCTTGATATTGGCTCAGGTCATGATCTCAGGGTTGAGAGATCGAGCCCTGCATTGGTCTCCAGGTTGGGCATGAAGCCTGCTTAAGATTCTCTCTCTCCCTCTCCCTCTCCCTCTGCCACCCCAACCCCTCGCTTGAGCTCTATCTCTCTAAAAGAAATCAATAAATAGAGTTATAATAGATATCATCAATAGATATCATCTGTAATACTAAACATTTAGTTTTAAAATGCAATGAAAGAAATTAATATAAAACTTCTGTGATTATAAGCATATTATTTCAGGAATATATGGTATATTCTTTGCTTTTATCTACAGCAAACCCATATCAACTGGGAAAAAATCATTTGTACTTCATAATTATGGAAAATATGAAAATTTTACAAAAGTAAACCTTATTGAGAAGCATTGAGCTGTGCCATAGAATCAAGTGCTATTACTGGATATTTTTCTCCTTGTTAACTTAGAAGGCAGAAAATGTACGCCTATAACTCCAGAAAATTCACTCTATGGGTGAGATTTCTTCTAGAGAACTTCTCTTTTCAATGTGAACTATTTTTCTTCCTGATTTTAAAAAGCCCACCCCTCAAACACGAAGACACATGCATATATTTTGAAAAAGTGTCCTATTAAAAGTTTTTAGGAATATTCTGACCCTGGATCTGCAGTGTTTAAGAATAAACACAAAAATATACTGTAATTCTAGTACAACATAGGCAGACTAAAGACATAACCTCAATTTTGAGGTATAAGTTAGACTAACTCATCCATTTATTAATGTTGTCATTTGTCTATGTGTGTATAGAGAGACCAGTGAAAAGTTTCCTACAGAGCAACAGTCTTCAATATTAGAAAATACTTCATTATTTGAATTCCATTTAATTTAAATCTCTTGAGTGTGTGTAGCCTTTGGTCACAGTATATTGCTTCTCCATGGGATTTATGTTCTTTATATACCTTATGTATCTCCTGGGGTACATTTTGGTTACATGACATATTTACATAGAATATGCATTTTGATTCTTTTTGCCTTCCATTTTCATTTAAAACTCTCTAAACCCATAATCATCTGTTGTTTTCATTCTTTTTTTTTTTTTCCATTTCTTTCTTTATCAGTCTTTTAAAAATTTTACTTAGGATAACGATTTGAATCAAACCAAAATACGGTGGGAGTATCTACAAATTAAACACAAGAAATTACTTTTAATGGAGAAAGTAAGCTTTAAACAATGAGTCATTAAACAATGCACTGTTAACATTTAGTGGAACTTTGAATGTGTCATGTTTTAATCTTATATTTGGAAGGGCAAACAAATGTTCTTTGCTTTTAAAGTTTAAATATTTAGACTTGAAAGAAATAATCTCTCCACTGCTCAGTTTCACCATTTTTAAGATAAGATATCACAAACAGACAGAAACTTAAACATAAATCTACTTTCTGGGGCACCTGGGTGGCTCAGTCGGTTAAGCATCTACCTTTAGCTTAGGTCATGATCTCAGAATCCTGGGGTGGAGCCCCATGTCAGGTTCCCCACTCAGTGGGGAGTCTGTTTTTCCCTCTTCTCCTCCCAACCATCTGTGCTCTCTCTCGTTCTGTCTCAATCTCTCAAATAAAGAAATAAAATCTTTTTTTTAAAAAGCTACTTTCCCCGGACATCTCAACCTGGTGACTAATCAAATCACATTAATGATCCTTATTTTATGAACTTGCCAATTTGTACAATAGTTTAACCCAAATAATGTACAGTATAATACCATTTCCTGAAATATTTTTTAAAGATTTATTTATTTATTTATTTGACAGAGATAGAAATCACAAGTAGGCAGAAGTAGGCAGAGAGAGAGGGAGAAGCAAGCTCCCCGCTGAGCAGAAAGCCCGATGTGGGGCTCAACCCCAGAACCCTGGAATCATAACCTGAGCCGAAGGCAGAGGCTTACCCGACAGAGCCACCCAGGTGCCCTCCTGAAATATTTCTTACATGATGTTACAAATAAATACAGTCAGCTACCTTGGCACCTACACCTACTGTCTCTTTCCTCTTGTATTGTCTACTCATCCTCATCTCTGATTCAAAAATCCCCATGCCTGCTGCTAAACATGGAAGCATATAGGGGATCAAACTTTTGCTTCATATAATTCCAAAGTAAGTTGGAGGTGCAGGGAAATAACATTATTCCCATTCTGATAATTTCTAACAGAGAACTGTATTAGTTCAGTTTGTATCCTATTATCCCAAGGAATTTAGCAAGGAACAACTCTGTTAGCATTTATAAATTATATTTTTAGGAAATACACTTCTACACCTCAATCAAGATTTGAAAACAATGAAAGCTAGGTAAGGAAGTAAATCTGAATGAAATGTAGGAAAGACAGAATCTCTGTCCCTCCTGATTCTTTTTAGGTCATCACCATTGTGCTCAGCTATATCCTCTGAGATGTCCACTCTCCTAGCAGGTCACAGCTACATTCTCTTGACTACAATTGCAGTGGCTTTCTGAATTATATCAGCATCACTTGGGAGGAATTATGGGTTTAATTGTGTTCCTCAAAAATATATGTTGAAGTCCTAACCCCCTGTACCTGTGAAAGGACCTTTTGGAAATAGTCCTTGCAGATAACCAAAACAGGAAGTCATTAGAGTAGGCCTTAGTCCAATATGAGTGGTATCTTTAAAAGAAGAAGGCCTTGAAAATACGGTGATAGACTGGCATTAAGCTCCCATAAGCCTAGGAATACCTGAGGCTACCAGAAACTGGAAGAGACAAGGACGGATTCCTTCATACAGGGTGCAAAGGGAGCAAGGCACACCTGATACCTTGAATTTGGATTTCTAACCTCAGAACTGTGAGACAATACACTTCTGATGTTTTAAGCCACCCAGTCTGTGGCGCTTTCTACAGCAGTCCTAGGAACTTAATTAATGTTAATTAATTTTCTTCTCCTGCTGTCTGCATTGTGCTATTTTCTTTCCTGTAAATCTATTACTTGTTGTAAGTTAACATCCTATGAAAACTTGAACAAGTTCTTTATTTTCTCTCAGCTTCAGATTCCTGTGTTGTCCAATGATGTTTCCCTCCCATAACTGTGTAGCTTAAACCAAATAAAAAGTTAGAAATATCTGACATGTATTAGGAGTCATTGATTATTTCCCTGCTTCACTAGTTTCAAATATTTTCTGATTATATATAATTTAAAATTCTCAATTTCATAGTTCTAATTAAAGTCAAGATGTTTCATGTCTTAAATATTTAATAAAAAATAAAAACCCATATTTGCAAAAATAACATTGAGACTGGATTAGAGCCAGAGACATAAATATCAACTCATGTTTAGCTTAATATATATATATATATATTTATTTATATTGGAAACAAAGTTATGATATATATGTGTGGTGATTAATTTTATGTGTTTATTTGACAGGACCACAGTACTAGATATCTGGTCAAACATTATTCTGGATATTTCTGTGAGAATGTTTCTGGATAAAATTAACATTTAAATTATTGGCCTTTGAATAAAGTGGATTACCCTCTATAATGAGGGTAGGCCTTATCCAATCAGTTGAAAGCCTGAATAGAACAAAAAGACTCCTTCTCTCTCTCTCTCTTATTTTTTTATATGCATCTCTATGTTTATTGCAGCATTATTTACAATAGCCAAGATATGGAACAAATTTAGGTGTCCATCAACAGATGAATGGATAAAGATGTGGTACATATATATAAATATATATGTGGTATGTGTGTGTGTGTGTATGTGTGTATATATATAATGGAATATTACTATATATAATGTATATTATATATATATAAATATATGTGTGGGGTGTGTGTGTGTGTGTGTGTGTGTAATGGAATATTACTAAGCCATAAAAAGAATGAGATCTTGTCACTTGTAATAACATAGATGAACCTATATGATATTATTCTAAGTGAAATAAAAGACTGACCTCTCTTGAGCATGAAAGGAATTTTGTAGCAGATGTCCTTCAAACTTGAGCTGAAACATGGGCTCTTCTCTGGGTCTCCTAACTATTGGCGCATCCTGAAGATCTTGTACTTAGCAGCCTGCAAAATGACATGAGTCAATTCCTTAAAATAAATCTCTTTCTACAATGCATACATCCTACTGGTTCTATTTTTCTGGAAACCTTAATACAGTATGTATACATGGATTAGTATACACACATATAATAAATAGCTGTATATGTGGAGAAGTCCTAGAAGCAATAACACCACAGTAACAACAAGCACATCTTAATTATCTAGACCTTGGTTTCTGAATATAATTCTCTAATAAAAAGGAACCAGGGCACTTAGGAGAAATGGCTGGTTCTAAGACCAGGGCAAAAATAAGTCAATAAAAGAACCTGGATCATCTTGTATTTCCAAGAAGTAAGGAAATACTCAAAAATGAAATGATAGAAAAACTTCAAAGAAATCCCACTTAAAAGAGTTCCAAATGGCCACACTTGGAACAATTTCAGCAACAAAATAAGTAACATAGTACTAGGTTATAATCTAAAGCATAAAATAAGTATACATGAGCCATGCTGATATAAATGACTGAATGAATAAATAGTTGAAAGCGAAAAATATTTCTTCCCAGAAGAATTCCAGATAGAATGGGTGGTCACTACACCCTCAGGAGGTGAAGATTCATTCCTGTCCTCACACATGCTGGTGGCCTAGACTTAATAACTCACTTCCAAAGGACAGAGCAACAAAAGAGAAAATAGTGACTACACAGTAGAGAACCACAGAAAATACTACTTCAGCAAGTAATTAAGATTAACATCATGAGTGATATAATTTAGATAACATGTTTCAGAGATAATGTGAAGAGAAGGGTACTTCACCTGTTCTTTCTGAAACCCATAACCACAGACTAATAATAAGAAAACAACAGACAAAACAAAATTAGAAGGCATTATGCAGAATACCTGCCCAGTACTCCTTAGTATTGTCAAGGTCATGAAAAACAAGGAAAGATGGAGAAACTGCTACAGACCAAAGAAGACTAGGGAGGCCTGAAAACTAAATGCATTATATGACCTTGGATTCTAGATCTGGAACATAAAGAGGACATCATGAAAAACTTGGTGAAATCTAAATAAAATCTGGAGTTCAGTTAATAGTAATGTATCAATGTCAGTTTCTTAGTTCTGACAAATGTACCATGGTAATGTAAAATGTTAACACTGGAAGGAATAGAATGAAAGTGTATGAGAACTCTATACTATCTTTGTCAATTTTCTGTAAATCTAAAATATTACAAAATAGAAACCAACAATAGCACCAATTTTTTTTTAAGATTTTATTTATTTATTTGAGAGAGATCACAAGTAGGCAGAGAGGCAGGCAGAGAGAGAGGGGGAAGTAGGCTCCCCTCTGAGCAGAGAGCCTGATGCGGGGATCGATCCCAGGACCCTGAGATCATGACCTGAGCCTAAGGCAGAGGCTCAACCCACTGAGCCACCCAGGTGCCCCACAAAGCACCAATTTTAAAAATCAAATAGTATACATTGACTTATAATAAAAGAAATGACATTTCTCTGGCTCTCTCTCTCTTTCTTTTCTTTCTTTTTTAAGAGAAAGAAAGAGGGAGAGCAGGGGAGGGGCAGAGAGAGAGGGAGAAAGAGAATCTGGAGCAGGCTCCATGCCCAGGGCAGAGCCTAGCTCTTGGCTGGATCCCATGACCCACCCTGAGATCATGACCTGAGCTGAAATTAAGAGTCTTTTGTCCACCTGACTGAGCCACCCAGCCCCTTCCCCACTCTCTACTTTTAAACACGTGTCAATCTATGTTAATATTTCTTAATCAATTTCAGAGGTGATCTTTTGTGCTCACAGAATGATAGGTGGAAGCAGAGAATTCATACAATATTTAATTTATTCTCAATCTTCTTTCTCTGTAAGGTGAGATTACTGGGGCACCTGGGTGGTTCAGTTCATTAAGGGTCTGCCTTCAGCTCTGATCCTGATCTCAGCCCTGCATCAGGCTCCCTGCTCAGTGAGGAGTCTGCTTCACCCTTTGCCCTCCCACCCCCTGCTCATGCCCTTTCTCTCTATTGCTTTCTCTCTCTCTCTCTCAAATAAACAAGATCTTTAAAAAAAAAAAAAAGAGTAATGATTATTATTTTTAGTTTTGTTTCTGTTGTAAATTTTATTCTTATACTCTTATTCGTTATGCCATCAACAATAGCCAGCATCCTTAGAATTCTCATTTTGTAGGATCTGTATGTTATCACCACCCACAACCTTTTCTTCAGTTCTCCAACTTTCTCTCTTCAGTCATGTGAGCATTTTCTTACATGTTGTTAAGGTTGGTTACATTTTATTCAGTTCTACAATAATTAATACTTCTGGTCTTCATCTACAGCTTACTTTTTAAAACTGACAGGCAGGGGTGCCTGGGTGGCTCAGTGGGTTAAGCCTCTGCCTTCAGCTCAGGTCATGATCCCAGGGTCATGGGATCAAGCCCCGCATTGGGCTCTCTGCTCAGTGGGGAGCCTGCTTCCACCTCTCTCTCTGCCTGACTCTCTGCCTACTTGTGTGCTCTCTCTTTCAAATAAATAAATAAAATCTTAAAAAAAAAAAAACCTGAAAGGCAGTATGAGGTGTTTCTTATTCATGTCCACCTAAATAGTACTTACCATGGAACCACGTTATGGTGTGATAACATTTTCTTTTCTATCTAGTTTCATTCATTCATTCATCCCTCTATTTATATCTTTACTGAAGTTCAAGGTGACTTTTTTGGTTGCTTTTGTCACTTTTATGTTCTTTAAAATTCTCAAAATAACAAACCTATGAAATTCTTTTTTTTCCTTATGAAATAATTCCCATCTCTACCCTTTATTGTCCTGCTTCAATCTTGGCTGATTGTAAAATATTCTGGTACATATCTGTGACTCACATGGTTTCAGTTCTCTTTTTTCTACATTCTATACGTCCATCTTCCTCTTTTTGTGTTAGTTTGTCCATTTGCACTTTCATTTTTCTGCAACTCACACTTAAGGAACTTCCTTTAAAAAGACTATGTGGAAAGTAATACTCTCACACCTTAACCTGTGTAGTGATGAATTTTCTGTCCACCATTCTCTTCCTATCTCCATGTGTTCCAGTATGAAGACTGGTCAACTTTGAGGATATTGTACCACATTCTTCTAGGATCCAATTATGTGAAGAAGTCTGATACCAGTTTGATTATTATTCCTTTGTAGTTAATCAGTTCAGTCTTTTACAATCTCTTTTTCCTTGCCATACTGAAATTTTACAATAGTTTTCTAAATGTATATCTTTTCGCAGTTAACTCCTCAGTTAGCCCCTTTTTTTAAAAAAAAGATTTTATTTATTTATTTGACAGACAGAGATCACAAATAGGCAGAGAGGCAGGCAGAGAGAGAGGAGGAAGCAGGCTCGCCGCTGAGCAGAGAGCCCGATGCGGGGCTGGATCCCATGACCCTGGAATCATGACCTGAGCTGAAGGCAGAGGCTTTAACCCACTGAGCCACCCAGGCGCCCCTCTATTCTTTTTTGTGAATTGTTTCCCTGGGGTCATTTATTTGTTTGTTCACTTTGGTTTTTTCATATTTTGTATGTTTCTAAATTCATGTGAACTTTGGTTGTCCATTTATGTGGACTCATGGTTATGAGTTTCCCTGATATGTGAGGTATTTGCTGATTGCCAGACTGCTTGGAATAAAGTCAGAAAATTGGATTGCTACATACTTGGATCCCTAAATATCAGAATATAGATGGTCTTATGATAGCTGATTTTATGATGATTATTTCCAGACATAGAGCCACCCGTAAAGGTTAATTTTTTGATCTTAGAATTAAAAAGTTGCTGCCAAGTGTTTTATATTCAGTTGTGATAAATGGAGTGAGCCAATTATTCTAACTACTGACTTTAAATTAATCTTCCACTTTTTTTAGTTACTGACATCCCCAGTTCTGAACCTCCTGTAGGTTTGCAGCACATATTGACTTTCTCCTCACCAACTGCTGCCTTACCCCCATATTCTCTAGGTCACAGTTTTCCTATCCTTTGCAATAGTACCACTTTATCATATGCTTTCTGTCTTCTAGAGGTATATAAAGATCTCATAAATAGCTCCATTCTGCTCACCTGTTGTTACATATCCCTTCAATATCACTTTAAAGTAAAGTTAACTGGGAAAGGACATAAATATAAAAGTTCCATCTACCATTTTGAACAAAGTTCCCCCCACACCGTTAATTCACTTGAAGTGAATTAAGTTCAACTAGGAACTTAAATAGGGTTTCATTAGACACTATGTCTTCAAATTTAAAAAAAATTAATACATTAATAATAAGTAAGGATGTATGTATTAAGCACATGAATGTACAATTGTTTATGTATTCTCTAGTCTTAAAGACTATGCAAGTCTCTATATCTCCTTGTAAGGATATTTTTCTTTATTGCCTGACAGCACAATTACCTTCTCACGTGTAGTGGAGCAATGACTTCATGACATTTTAATGGATTTTAAGTGGATCCTGACCCTGACCTTATCTTATTTGTATGTGACTTTCTGTAAAGCATTAGACCTATGTTCTTTAATCAGTTAAATTGTGCGAAACAAAGCCAGTACTTCCTCACTTCCATTCATTTCTTTTGCTATGTGATGAAATACTTGTAAATCACTTTTACTGATGTGATGAATTCGTGATAAAATTATTTTAAATTATGATATAAAAATAATATTGGTGTACCAATTTTGGATCGGTGCATCTGAGCTGAACTTCCCATGTGATGCCATCTCCAATGTTAGGAATAGCCTCTGTCTCATGTTCAGCTATTTCAGTGATGTCTAGGCCAACTTGTCTTTCTCCACTGCGATTATTTACAGAGTTTCCTTATGTGACTGCTTTGCCTCTTTAAACTACTTATCGTAAAAACCTGGCCATCTTCACTTCTGTTTGAAAAGTTAAATTAAAAGCAAATGCATTAAAACAAAAGTTTATAATCACTGTATTTGGGTTGTGATAATTAATATAACTTTATACAAGTTATTAATAGACATTTTCCTTAATTAAGAAGATTTCTTTAGTTTTTCTTTTGGGAACAACTAGTAGTATTATCTAAAAACTACTTTCATACTTGATTAAATTAATACTTGGTCAAATTGCCTTTTGTTCCTAAATCATCTGTAATACTTAGAATTCTAGAATTAGAAGGGATCTTTGAGATCATACTGTCCAATGCATTCTTTTTTTTTTTTTTAAGATTTTATTTATTTATTTGAGAGAGAATGAGTGAGAGAGAGCATGAGAGAGAAGGTCAGAGGGAGAAGCAGACTCCCCAAGGAGCTGGGAGCCCGATGCAGGACTCGATCCCGTAAGTCCGGGATCATGACCTGAGCCGAAGGCAGTCACTCAACCAACTGAGCCACCCACGGGCCCTACAATGCATTCTTTATACCTATAGAAATTGATGCTTGGGCGCCTGGGTGGCTCAGTGGGTTAAAGCCTCTGCCTTCGGCTCGGGTCGTGATCTCAGGGTCCTGGGATCGAGCCCCGCATCGGGCTCTCTGCTTGACGGGGAGCCTGCTTCCTTTCCTCTCTCTCTCTGCCTGCCTCTCTGCCTACTTGTGATCTCTGTCTGTCAAATAAATAAATAAATAAATATTTAAAAAAAAAAAAGAAATTGATGCTTGAGTTGGCTGGTGAATTGTTAGAATAAAACTAATATGAATTAGAGCCTGAGATAGAACTGATATCTGTTGGTCACAAGTCCAGAGCTCTTCCCATTTCCACATTGTGTTCACCATACTTTCATACTTTAGTAAACTAGATAGTCATTCTTCATTGATTCAGAGAACTGAGATGAACAGGTAAACATGTCATTTATTATTGTACAGCAGTTTATCACTTGCTTTTATACAAGAATTCACAGACCTGGTTTCATCAGATAAGATCTTAAAGGTTATCAAATCTATTATACTTATACCTTCTGTACCCTTATAGTATGTGTTCTATTTTTTAAAAGATTTTATTTATTTATTTGAGAGAGAGAGTGAGAGAGAGCATGGGAGGGGAGAAGGTCAAAGGGAGAAGCAGACTCCCTGCTGAGCTGGGAGCCCAATGTGGGACTCAATCCCAGGACTTCAGGATCATGACCTGAGCCAAAGGCAGTTGCTTAACCAACAGAGCCACCCAGGCGCCCCTCTAGGATGTGTTATGTTTAATATTGTGTAGGCTTAGCATGTGAATATTTTTTTGTATTCAGTCTATATCCGATGCATATCTTTAAATCTTGACTTTTTTATCCAATTAAAAAATTTATTGAGTACTTACTACACAAAAGACATAGCACTTTACATATATTATCTTCTTTAATTTTCACCATGACTCTGAGAAGTTTTCTTATCCCCCATTACAGAATGAAGAGGAAATGTTGAGTGAACTTCACATCACTCAGAACAGGAATTCCAATTCAGGTCTTTTTTTCTCCGTAGTCTATATTGTTAACCATACTTTGCTTTGGCTCTTCACATCTATGTTCTTCAAACTGCCAAATTTGTTCTTGCTTTGGGGTCTTCTGCCTGGGATGCTTCCCTTCCATCCTTGTGTGGTTCTAGTCATTAAGATCTCAGTTGAAATGTCAGCTCTTCAGAGAACTGATTCTTGTTCATTTATTTATGTTTATCATACTTTGTTCATTATTTTAATTATTCATTTACTTTATATTCTTATTTTTAATGAGTAAATTTTCCATGACTTCTTTTTATCTATCTATCTATCTATCTATCTATCTATCTATCTATCTATCTACCTACCTACCTATCTATCATCTTTGATGGTCCTTTCTCTCCACTGGAATGTAAATTCATAATAGCAATAAATTTGTCTCTTTCACAACTATAATTTCCCTAATCCAATGCCTGGCATGAAGTAGTTCTCAGAAATTATGACTTGAATGAATCAATGAACTTATATGATTTACAGACTCTCAGCACTTTTTATGTTATTGTAGTCTCATCATAGGAGTCAATGAATATCTTCAACAAAATAATGTATTTTCAATTATGACACATCATCTAGAAGATGTGCTGTAATTTACTTAATCACTATCTATTTTTCATTGGTCAAAATATTTAGTTAGCTTTCAACTTTTTGTTGCTCTAAACTGAAGTTTCTCAGTCTTGGCACTATTGATATTTTGGTCCAAATATTTCTTTGTTGGGGATGAAGGTGGGATGCGAGCTCTTCCATCTAAGAGTATAGTGGCATTCTTGGCCTTTAACCCACTAGTAACTAGTGACTTCCCCATCCTCAAGTTGTGAAAACAAAAATGTTTCCAGATATGGCCAAATGTGCCCTAGGGAACAAAATCACCCCCAGTAGGGAAACACATCTTTAAATTAAACATTTATACCTAAAGGTATTTAGGTATAAAGCTTTAGGTATAAAACTTCTTTCCATATGTAAAAGTATTTCTAAGGGTTAAATTTTAGATTCATTTTATAGATAGAAAAATAGAGGCTTAGAGAATAATATACCTTACCAAAGGTTACTCAGTTATGATGTGGCAAAGTTGGAATTTTATCCCCAATCAGTTTGAGTTCAGGGCTCATATTTAATCATGTTTCAGGATTCCTAAATGAAGGACCCACACACCATGGTCTTAGATTTTAGTAACTTGCTTTTTTGTCCTCTCCTTCACTCTACTTTTACTCTTTTTTTTTTTCTTCCAGATTATCTTACTCTTTCTCATCCTGGCATCTGGTAATCTATTTTCCTATCTCACACTTGAAAATTCCTATTTTCCCTGTTCCTCCCTTTTCTTTTACCTTTTTTATTTTGGTCAGGTTCCAAAGAAGCAGACCCTGAGCCAAGGACATATGTGTAAATGATTTATAAAGGAAGTGCCCCCAGGGGATACCGGTTAGGGAGTTGGAGGAAGCAGGAGAGAGAAGGGAAGGAAGCCAAGTCAACAGTGCAGATTAATCTCAAGCATGAGTCTTTAGCCTACATGGAACTCTGAAGTACACCCTGTGCCTTAGAGGTGCCCAAACTGGAAGCAAGAGAACTGTATTTCACAGCATCTGACAGTTTTCTGTCATTGTTGAGGAGTAGGAAATAGATTGTTGAATACACAAACAAACCATTAACACCCTACCACCCCCACACAGAAATGGTAAAAAGAATCCAAAAGGATATGTGAAGAGCTCCTACACTGTTCACTACATATTTCTCAGATGTTGAATCAACTCTACCATAAAATTTACTATCTGCTCACTGTGTTCTGTTCTGTGACCATTCTACTATGTCCTGGATAATAAACCAGGAACATGTAAGCTAGATTTGAGCAATGGGTCTGGGATAGCTACCTCTGGGAATCTTTGGTCTTTATTACAAAAGAAATTGAGTCTGCTCTTGTGTGTGGAAATTCTCTGATACTCTGAAAGAGATCACTGGATCTAAAGTGGCCTCTTGGGGTACTCCCATTTCAAGGCTCTGCCTCAAGGAAAACTGGAATTTTTGGTCTGACGATAATGGCAATTATCTCAGTTGGGGACAGCTGGTGCCTTCATGGGGGGTTAAATTTAGCTTTGTAGTTAGAAACTAGTCATTTTCTGATTCATAAATACAAACTCGTTGTTATAAGGAATACACCAAGGGTAGGCAGGAGGAACACAGCAAAGACAATTAGTCTTCTTTCAGTGCCATAAAGAAAATGTCACATGAGCTTTGACACACAAATTCCTACAAACAGAGGATCATGCAACTATTGCCCAATAAGTTGAAATGAAATGATTACACTTGGTCTTAATTGTCCAGTTTCTGTCATAAAAAATTAGGCACTAAAAAACACAATGATGCATAATGGAGAAATTTTTTAAACTCTTCATATCAGAGACTGAACACAATCTCAAAACAAGTAGCAAACTATCAAAACCCTAATGCAAAATATATTTCTATATAGATACCATAGCTCTTACAAGGAAAATTTATATAAGCGCCATTTTTTAAACACTGCTCTTCAATAGAACCTCTATCCTCTCTGTTTTGTTGTTTGGTCACCTTCCTTCTCTCTCTTCCCTTTCCTCTCCCCTTTTTTCCATTTCCATTTTAGTGTTTATTTCTTAAGAAACAAGTTGACATATCCTTTTGTTATCTCTTTGCCAACAGAGACTTTCTTCACCTCTCAGCTGTGAAAACAAAGTATTTTTCTAACAAATCCATCCCAAAGAGAAGTTCTAATGTCAACTGATTAAATAATAATTCTTTTCAATATGCTTCAAATACATTTATAATATTTGAAAACGTTATTGTAAGGAGATAGAAGACTTCTTCTCTTCTTAATATTGCAGTGCCGACAAAAAAAACTCAAGTAAGTTTGTATAATCAGATTACAATTTAAAAGCCATGATTCTAAATAGAAGGCTCAGTTCTCTTTTCTACGTCCAGGAAATACTGGCTGATCCATGGCTCTTGCCAGCACTTTCATAGCTGCCCCAGACAGACCATTGCAGAAACTCTGGCTGAGTCATGTCTCTGCTCAGCTATTCAGAAATGAACCATCTCTAGGGACATTCCGGAGACGTGCCAGAGATGTATTTCTGGTCTCCACCTATTTATTTGTCATGCCCCAAGCCATGCCCACATTAGTGGAATTTCCAGTGCGTTGCCCACTAGAAGGACAAAGGGAAAGTCTACAGAATTGCTATTTAATATTGCTCAATAAATCAGTAACAGAAGCAATGAATGGAATGGAATGCAAGATTCTTGGCTATTAGCCCTAGAAGGAACCACTTCCTTCCTACGATCAAATAGTAGTTAATACATTGGCTTTGAAGGCTATGGGAGAGAGATATTTTCTAAGTAGTTAATTTTATTCTGAGAATATGGAAAACACCGCTTTCAACGGGAGGGACTACACTACTTCTTTTTCTTTTTCTTTCCCCCCTTGGATCAATGAGTATGTACTCAAGTAATAAAGAGTCAGTGAACAAATGTTTACAGATTTTAATAATTAAACAAAATGATTCAAAAGAGTTACTGAACAAACATTTGCTGCCTTAATAAATAACATGGTGATTCATAAATGAAGTATGTTAGTTAGGTTCTATAAAAGCTGTATTCTTTTCTTTCAACCAATATTCTATTTTTTGTCCCAAGTAAGCCTCCAAAATAAAATTGTTGCTGCCTATCTAGAAAGATAGTTATCTAAAAACAAAACAAACAAAAAAAAGAACAAGTTAATAAAATACAACAAAAACATGTTAAAGATAGTGAAATATAGAGAGAATGCAGAAGCAACTCTTCATCCCTAGTAGTCCTATCTATATCAAAACCAAAGTATAGTAATGGACAAATGTTCTTTTTGACTCAAGAAAACTGCTTCCTATCACTGTTTCTTAATTGTTTTTTTCCAAGGTGCCACACTGCTGTTAACTTTTAAAATATCTCTTCAGTTCAAGCACCCCATTTGGTCCCCATTGCAAATGTCCCCTTGCCATTGGAACTGCTCCCTCAGGAACCTCACCCTCTACCCAGTGTGTTGATGTTACTGTACTCACACACCACACCCTTTCCCCACATATGGTAGACATCACTGTTGGATTGACAATGTTTTCTGTAGAGATTACATTTGAGACATGTATCCAAGTGCCTGTGATTTACAGGAATAGGCAAAAAAGATAAAATCTATTTGTTCCAGTAACTATAGTCATTCATCCTTTTTGTCCATTCTTTAAAATACCAATAATGGGGTGCCTGGGTGGCTCAGTTGGTTAAGCGACTGCCTTCGCTCAGGTCATGATCCCAGACTTCCAGGATCGAGTCCCGCATCGGGCTCCCTGCTCCTTGGGGAGTCTGCTTTTCCCTCTGACCTTCTCCTCTCTCAAGCACTCTCTCACTCATTCTCTCTCAAATAAATAAATAAAATCTTTAAAAATAAAATAAAATAAAATAAAATACCAATAATGTTTAAGAAAAATAAATCTTAAATAAATAAATAAATCTTAAATAAATAAAAAAAAAAATCCACTTCCCTGTTTAAGTCTTAACATACAATTTCCTAGAAGATAAGAGGTAAACTCTTTAGCACGGTAGGAGGGCTCTCCAACATACCTGTAACGGCCTCTTTCTCTGTCACATTACAGGTTCTAAGCCCAGTGTGCTCTAAATCAACTCATTGTTATCAACACATGGTTCTCTTTCATGTCTTTATGCCTTTGAATTTGCTTTTCCCTTTAGCTGGAATAACTTCCTTCCTCATACTACCATTTCTTCTCAGTTTTAGGACTTGGTTTAAATGCTATAATATCTAGAATTCTTCCCTGAGTGTCCCAGAGAAGATAATTATTTACTCACTTGGCTTTTCAGAAGCCGACAAAAACACTAAATGTCTACACTGTTTTAGGTTGCTCTGCTAAGGAAAAGACATGGTTACTATCCTTTGAAAGATTATGGACTCTTGAGGCTATGAAGATTTTTCAATTACAACCTTTTTTTTTTTTTTTTTTTGGCCTGATACTTTATTTCTGAACAGTCCTCACTGAACTCTGGGTTCTTTGAATAACTCTTTGTCAACATCAGTTGGGAAGTTTAGGCAGAAGTCACTGGAAATCATAAGGAAACTGAAGTTCAGAGAACAGCAGAACGTATATGTAAGAAAGAACATTATGGGATCTTCTCATTAGCTGAGTATTGTTCAGTGCATTAAAGATAAACATTTTCTGTTATACCAGCGTGCCAAATAGGTATCAGTTTTTAAATTTATTGAAATGTAGTGACAGTTGTAGATCTGCCTGGGGATGAACTGGCTATTACCTTTAAAACAAAGTTAGTATAGGACTGAGAAACATCAGGTAATCAAGGGAAGTGGATTATGGATATAATTTTAGAAGAAAGCTATGCCATTAGAATTATTCCCTTAATAAAGCAAATTCTTTTAGAAGGGGTAACACATTAAACAGCATCTTAGTATGGATTTATTTATTTTCTCTTCAACAAATGTTTATTGATGATCTTCTCTGCATAAAAGATTGTAATAGGTAGAGTTGACATGACAGACAGATATAATCTTTTATACAGTTTACATTCCCAAGGCAAAGAAAGAAAATAACTAATGTGCAATAACATAAATTAGAAATAATCAGATAATAACATCATAATTTTGAGACTTGGGGGGAAGAAAGCAGGAATAGAACAATACAATCTAAGCAGGTAAATTTTCTATGAGGGACTGATATTAGGCATGATATGAGGAATGGTAGGAATTAGTTAGGTGAAGAAGGGATGACAGAGCATTCCAAGATTAAAGAGTTGTCTATACAAATGGCCTATGGTTGCATGGTATAGAATGCATTCAAAGATATGAAAAAGGCAGGTATGGTTGGAAAGCAGAAACCTATGGCTAAAATGGCTTATGCTTATATCAAGAGTAATCAGACTTTCATAGGTCATATTCAGGATTTTGAATTTTATTATAAAAGCAATGGGTAGGCGTTTTCTCTTTCCTTTATGAGGAAAAAATTGAATAGAACATTGATCACATCAGATGACACATTTTCTGAGAACATAGTATTGTATTGGTCTTAGAACTCCCTGCTAGAGCAGTGAACTGATGTTCATGAATATGTTTAAGGCAAATTTCATTTTATACAAAAATAACATACGATAAAGTATATGCCAAAATACTATTTTTTTTAGATTTTTATGTCAGAATTTAATAATTTATTTTAGAAAATAACATCTAGTAAAATCTAATTTTGATTCAATGACTTCCTTTCTAATAAAAAAATACCCTTTGAGGATTAAATTTCCCTTTGCAAAAACAAGTCAAATGGCCTGGAGGTGTGGCATTGTCACTATTTTCTATTAGTGCTGCAGGAAAAGAGATTTGAACTAGAAAGTAAACTTGGCATTCATAAATCACTCTAAAGCAAAATCAAATATCCTGGACTTTTGGAAAGCATTTGCAATAACTCTTGAAGCAGAGGACAATACAAGGACAGGGCAGACAAATACAAATGAATTTTTCCAAGTCAAGAGTTAGGAGAGTTTTGGAAACATTCAACCAATGAGAAAGGACAACAGTTGCTCTCAGAATAATGGCAATATTATTGTTAAACTTTTCATATAGTAGTAAATGGTTTGAATATTTGAAAGCTAAGCAGTTCCAGAAATCTGCTTCTCTTCTAAAAAAACTAAGCATTTGAGGTATAATTAGAAGAATGAAGATTTCTATAGGCAGAGAATGACAGGAAGGCTGTACTGTCTGAGAGAAGATAGGAAGGGTTGTGCAAATGAAAGGGGATTGGAGGAACCAGCTAGCATTATGGTGTGTTTAGAACATCTTGTACCTAAAAGGAAGTAGCAAGAGATCAGGTTAAAATTGCAGCACACTGGCCAGCCACCGTTTGATCTCCCTAGCCCCCTTCCTTCCTTCTGAGAAAAGCAAGCCCCTCTTTTTAATTGTCTACTGCACATCCCACTAAAAAAAAAAATGTGGCTCTCTTTGGGGCTGCCAATTATAATATACTGTCTGGTTCCCAATCCCATCTTTGCCACAAGAATGGGCAGGTGCCTTTTGCCAGGCTGATTGGAATTCTTCTCTAGATTCGTTTTTAAGTTAAAATGAAGAAAAGCTACTCTTTGTGTTTCTTTAGTTTGGTTATTATAGTTGGCAGAATAACTGCCTCCCAGAGATGTCCATGTCCTAATCCATGGAGGCTGCAAATGTGTTAGGTTACATGGCAAAGGGGAATTAAGGCTGCCGAAAGACTAAAGGGTGCTAGTATCTCGATGTTAAAATAGGTCATCCTGTGTATCCAGTAAAGCTCAATAGAATCACAGGGTCCTTAAATATGGAAGAGGAAGGCAGAAGAGGATGTCAGAGTAGTGAATACCAGTGCATTCAGAAACTTAGAGAAACTGAATGGTCTTCAAGTAATTTAGAATTTCAGTTTCCCATTTTCTCTCACATCTTGTCCTTCCTGAGATAAATTTTCTTCCTTTGGTGTCCTTAATACAGGAGTTAATGTACTGTATTTCTTTGGTCCTTGACATAAGCAATCTGTTTTAATACTTAATAATGCATAGTATAGGGGTGCCTGGGTGGTTCAGTTGGTGAAGCATCTGACTTTTGATTTCCAGGTCATGATCAGGTCATGATCTCAGGGTTCTGAGATCAAGTCCTACGTTGGGCTCCATGCTGGGCATGAAGTCCGCTTAAGAATCTCTCTCTTCCTCTCCCTCTGCCCTTTATCTCTTTCTGTTTCTCTCTCTCCCCACCCCCCAAAATAGATAAGATGCATAGTATAATCCATATGACATTTAACATAGTACATATCATGCTCCTATTTTTCGTTGAATGGTGGTGTCAGGTCAATAATGTGTCTATACAATTGATAATATCTTAGAATTGAGGAAACGTGCTAATTAATGTCTAGTTGTCTTGTGGATTAGATGAGTAAGTATAAGTAAAGCACACGGAATAGTGCTTAGTATATAACTATCACTCAACAAATGCCAGTCATCATTATCATAAACATCATCATGATTACCTTATGAAGGATAGTGAAATTGTGAGGAGCACAGTTTCTGAAGCCTAACTTCAAACCTTATTCTATCATTTATTAGCTGTAGGTCCTGCCAAGTCATATAATTTCTCTAAGCTTTAATTTCTTCTTATTGGAAATGGAAATATAAGACTTACATTTAAAAAGTAATGAGATTAAATGAGAACATCTGTTTTATGAGTCTATCATAGTGCCTGGAGCAGAGCAAAATCTTAGCTGAGGAGGTATCAATCTGCTCCCAGTTAGCTGCAGCCAGACATTAGAGCACTTGGCATTCTGAATCTCAGGCTCTGTTCACAGGACTAGCATTTGTCAGCAGGTGCCTTCAGGAAATGGAGAGACAAGAGAGAGCAGAATGTATCTGATGTAACTGGTCTTGGCTTGCATTCCTAGTCCTATATTCAGTATCATCACTTTTGGATTTGAACTTGATGACATCTCTGGGCCTAAAACGACAGATGATCAAAGCTTTGTTGCTGTTGTTGTTTATAGAAAGGGATAGGAAACTATCATAGGATATTCTGGTAGTGACCTTGGGTCCAAGTTTTGGGAGATCCATTCAGTGACCCGTAGGCATCTCTCTGTGTAGAGGTCTCTCAGTCTGGCTTGAGGTTCCAAGTCTTTCTATTATTTTATATGATTGTCAGGGAGGCAGGTAGATAGTAAAAGGTAGCAGCATTCTGAATAGGCTTGCACTGGCCTTGTAGAATTGGTTGTTAAATTTTCAGAAGTTTTGGAAGACAACTGTCCATACAGTCATTATTAAAATTTTAATTATAGGGGCGCCTGGGTGGCTCAGTGGGTTAAAGCCTCTGCCTTCGACTCAGGTCATGATCCCAGGGTCCTGGGATCAAGCCCTGCATCGAGCTCTCTGCTCAGCAGGGAGCCTGCTTCCTCCTTTCTCTCTGCCTTCTTCTCTGCCTACTTGTGATCTCTGTCAAATAAATTAAGAAAAAAAAAAAAAAACCTTTAAAAAATAAATAAAATTTTAATTATGTACATTTACAATTCAATTATATTAAAAGCAAAAGTAATAACCATCCAGAACTTAATGCCTTCTTAATTATTTTACTATATACTACTATTATCTATGCTTTGAGGCTATTTAAATCTATTGTCTTTCTATAGTAAAAATATTATCTAATGGTGTATTCCTGACATCACTTTTCAACTCTGCTCATTGATGGCAGGTTGGTAATTTTAAATCAGCCATGATGGGAATATATGTTACAGAAATGGGTCCCTTCCCCAAGTGGGTTCTTAAACATTTCCCAGAACTCCACTGGAGTTAGCATAGAGTCAGGCACGAGAACATGATGAAAATGTTAAGTAACCATCATACCATAAGGGCTGTTTATTAGCCTTCCCCGATATTATTTGATGGCATTGATGGCATTTGATGTGAAAATGACATTTTAAATGATCTTTTTCTATCTCTATCTGTGTATGTGTGCTTCTTTTTTTTTTTTCTTTTCTTTCTTTCCTTCCTTCCTCCCTCCCTCTCTCCCTTTCTTCCTTTCTCTCCTTCCCTCCCTCTCCCTCTCCCTCTCAGCCCCCTTCTCTCTCTTTCTCCCTTTCTCTCTCTCTTTCCTTCTTCCCTTCTTTCAACAAACTTGTGAGTTCAGGGAGGAGACAGCTTATGCCCAGGAGGACATGGTTGTTAAATATTCAGTAATTGTGATAGCCAGCTGGGAAACCATTGGCAGCTTGAAATTGTCCATGATCTGAGAATACCTGCACTTCAATTCAGGATTGTTTCCTTGTTGTTTTAAAGAGCTTCACTGGGTGTTATATGCAACTAATTAATCATTAAACATTATATCCAAAACTAATGAGGTACTATATGCTGGCTAACTGAACATAATAAAAAAATAAAGAGCTTTACCAATCCTATACCTAAAATCCTATTTTTGCGTAGAGCTCCAACAAAATATTATTGGCTTATCATCATGCTATCATTTTAGTGTCATTCTTACTCAGTCCGTGCACAATAGTTAGCCACAGTCTGAATATTTTAAAGATCGATTCTATCAAAGCTTCAAAAAATACATTAAACCTGAAACCACCAAAAAAAAGAGAAAGAAACCACCAACTGTTAAATCATGTATTGATATAATACATGTATTATGTACAGTACACTATTTTGTATTTTTCTGTTTTTAAAATGCTGTTCTTTGAATTTCTCTAGCATTTATTGCATTTGAATTCTGTCCCCTGGAATTTCTTTTGCTTTGTTAATGTTTTTTGTCAACAAGTAACTTTCTTTACTAAGAGTAAAAGGATACAGCAAAAAGATACAGTAAAAAGCTTTTGGCTCAATTTTCTAAACACTACCACTAAATCTACATTTTATGGAATATGAAATAGAACTTTTTACATTCTAATACAAGGGTCAAATTCTAGAAAATAATTATGAAAGAAAGTGCTCATAAATTGACTGCTAGAAGATTTTTGCCTAGTTATAAGTGTTTGGCTTGGATGACTAACTAATGATTTATTAATTTTTAGAGACCTAAACATTCACTCTCATAGCTAGGGTAGAGGTGCAAATTAATTAATCCTTCTTTAATTACTACTCCATTTATATCACTGAAAAGGCTAAAATAAGTTATCATAGGAGTAGTGATAGGTTAAATTGTTAATAAAAAATGTCACTTAATGAATGGTATTTTTATGGGGATATTTTTAGAGGACTTTGTGGAGAATCTCTCTTAAAACAGCTATTAGAGAAGAGAGACAGTTTAATAGTATAGATCATCAGAACTCTAGGAGTTATCTTCTGAAGTCCAGTATAAGTGGTTCTGCCTTTCCCATTCTGAGTATGGTGCCTCATTGCCAAGAATTGCCAGAGCGTGCCTGATGCTTTTGAAACTTGATCCTCAAATTCCAAAGGGTCTATCGTATCACAAAACCCTGCTTGATTTTTGTACATCTCCTAATCCAGTGCCTGCCCAGAGGATGTTCCCAGGATAGAACCAGAGGGCCCCATAGTTGGGCACTTAGTTCATAAGATATGGCATAAAGAATCATAAAACAGAACAAAGCTGTATATCATTACCCATGAGAATTTGCTGAACATACTTGAATGACAAAATGGATGTTATTTCTAAATTGTAGACGTTTCATATGATTTTAAAATTTTCTCAATTTTTAAGATGAAATCCTATTTTATTTTTTAAATTTAATTTAATTTTAATTTTTTTCAGTGTTCCAAATTCATTGTTTATGCACCACACCAGTGCTCCATGCAATACATGTCCTCCATAATACCCACCACCAGGCTCACCAACCCCCACCCTACTCTCCTCCAAAACCCTCAGTTTGTTTCTCAGAGTCCACAGTCTCTCGTGGTTTGTCTCCCCCTCTGATTTCCCCCAACTCACTTCTCCTCTCCATCTCCAATGTCTTCTGTGTTATTCCTTATGCTCAACAAGTAAGTGAAACCATATGATAATTGACTCTCTCTGGTTGACTTATTTCACTCAGCATAATCTCTTCCAGTCCCATCCATGTTGATACAAAAGTTGGGTATTCATCCTTTCTGCTGGAGGCGTAACACTCCATTGTTTACATGGACCATATCTTCTTTATCCATTCGTCCATTGAAGGGCATCTTGGTTCTTCCCACAGTTTGGTGACTGTGGCCATTGCTGCTATGAACACTGGGGTACAGATGCCCTTCCTTTCATTACATCTGTATCTCTGGGGTAAATACCCAGTAGTGCAATCGCACGGTCATAGGATAGCTCTATTTTTAATTTCTTAAGGAATCTCCACACTGTATTCCGAAGTGGCTGCACCAACTTGTATTCCCACCAATAGTGTAAGAGGGTTCCCCTTTTTCCACATCCTCTCCAACACTTGTTGTTTACTATCTTGTTAATTTTGGCCATTCTAACTGGTGTAAGGTGGTATCTAATTGTGATTTTGATTTGAATCTCCCTGATGGCTAATGATCAACATTTTTTCATGTGTCTTGTTAGCCATTTGTATGTCTTCTTTGGAGAAGTGTCTGTTCATGTCTTCTGCCCATTTTTTTTGACATGATTATCTGTTCTGTGTGTGTTGAGTTTGAGGAGTTCTTTATAGATCTTGGATATCCGCCCTTTGTCTGTAGTGTCATTTGCAAATATCTTCTCCCATTCCGTGGGTTGCCTCTTTGTTTTGTTGACTGTTTCCTTTGCTGTGCAGGGCTTTTGATCTTGATGAAGTCCCAAAAGTTCATTTTCTCTTTTGTTTCCTTTGCCTTTGGAGACATGTCTTGAATTAAATCCTATTTTATGGGCCAAGAGCCAGTGCCTCCCATAGTAGCCAAGCTAATTTTGAGTGAGGAAGCAAAACTATGCAAAATTATGGAAATGATGACCTACCATTTATGCTACCTTATTTATTCAGTATTTACTGCTCATGTACCTAGATTGCACTGAGTATTGAATAGACTCAAAGGATCAGTGATTTTTTTAAAAGAGACATATTTCTTGTTCTCAAGGAACTGGAAAACAGGTATTAGAGAATAATTATATGTGCATTATAAGTGTTACAAGAAGCACCAGATAAAGTGGTAATCAAGAACACGGGACTTAACACAGCGTGAGGAAGTCAGGAGACACTTCCAAAGGAAATGATATTTCTGCTTAAGATGGAGGGAATCAAAGGGTTTATGCAACCAAAGAAGGGAGGCAGTATCAATAGGTTAAAGGCATCTCTATTTTTCATCTGTATTCTATGCCGTTGTCTTCTTACCACTGTCTTAGTCTGTTTAAGCTGCTATAACAAAATACCATAGACTAGATGGTCTTATAGTTCTGCAGGCTAAGAAGTCCAAGATCAAGGCATGGGGAGATTTACTGTCTGCTGAGGCTCTGCTTCCTGGTTCACAGACAGGTTTTCTTGCTGTGTCCTCACATGAGAGAAGGGGGAAGGGAGCTCTCTAGGGTCTCTTTTATTAGGACACTAATCCCATTCATAAGAGCTCCATCCTCATTATATAATTACTTCCCAATGGCCCCACC